>NC_036866.1:6893361-6908968 GCF_002910315.2 Salvelinus sp. IW2-2015
TATAGTGACTTGAGTGTATGGTACAGAACGGCATAGGCAAGATGCAGTAGATGGTATAGAGACGTATATACATATGAGATGAGTACTGAGGTAGTAAACATAAAGTGGCATAGTTTAACGCTCTGCTTTCAG
The DNA here is from genome assembly GCF_002910315.2 of Salvelinus sp. IW2-2015. Taxonomy (NCBI): domain Eukaryota; kingdom Metazoa; phylum Chordata; class Actinopteri; order Salmoniformes; family Salmonidae; genus Salvelinus; species Salvelinus sp. IW2-2015. The sequence goes on from NC_036866.1 coordinate 6,893,494, forward strand.
ACACGACATCAGGTTATGTTTATCTCTTATCAAAGCAGTTGAAGAGATAATTATCTGTCATAGTTCACTCAGCAGTCCGATGAAATTACTATTAGACTGTGTCAAGTTGATGCGTCTGATTGTTTCTTTATCCACCAAAGCGAAAACACTGTTGAAAAACGTAATTGCGAGAGCAAAATAACCCTTTAAAAATGTACAAACGTTATGCGTGACAGCCAGGCTTCTCAAATTGGAGTGGTTTGATATGCAAATGTAAACCCTGCGAACAGGAAATTATGTTGCTCCACGTTGGCTTTAGATAATGATCATTGCCCACTGTCGGTGGTAATGGAGTTGTCAAAAAACATGGGAGATATAAACATTAGCGGGACAATATAAATAGAGAAACATATGCTTGCAATTGCATTTCCCAATTGAAATTAAATAAACTCCTGCAAGCATTTTATAAATAGGTACTTCAAAAAACTTTAGGCTACATCCCAATCATACTAGTCAGACAAATTGCACATTCATTACATTTAAGTCAAGTATTTAAATTAAAACGGTTAAAGTATGTTAAGTTAACAAAAGGTTTATATCATTCATAGAGCCTCCTTCTTTGAATAACAAATCCTAGCTGCTTCAAAAGTTCAATCAGATAGGCCTCACAAGCGTGATATGTGTTGTGGGAAAACGTCTCTCCTTGAATGAAGTGCAGATTAATCAGATAAACATGGGCCTGCTTTGGTCGTCTTGAATAATTCACAATCAGCACCAACAACCCCTTCCATCAAACTCACCAGTTGTCAAAGCTCTTGACAATATAGTAAAAAACTAAAACAATCTAAGTAATAAGACATAAGTTCCAGACAATAAACAGACACAAGGCATTCTGTCCAGTTAAGAGACTCATTCAGACTTTTATTTAATAATAACGGAATACATGGGGGGGAATGCGACGTTTTAGAAGGAAATTGCTTAAAGCTTTAAATATTGACTATATTTTTTTTCTTTACCTAATTTTAACAACGCTGGGCATTCCTGCGTTACGCATTGTTAAGTAACAAACAACACAAAATGTATATCTTCTAAAAAGTGTCACTATTGGCTGTCCACCCATGTTGGTTATGACTCATGGGAAGACATACGATTGGGAAAGATTCCAACATGGCCAGTCTGGCAATCATCTATTTTTGTTTTTTGTAAACTATAGTAGGAAAGTTAGCCCAAACTTAATCTTCCAAATAACACAATAAAGTACATTCGATTGTTGTCTTGCGCACTGCACGAACACATATGATCAAAACAAGCAATCTCAACAAAATTATAACCTCCACTCCTCATGAGTCAATTATTTTAATGTGAATGTTTTGAGGTACCTAAATAGAAAAGACGTTTTTGGGTATCTTTGTTATTGCAACAGAATCCGAAAAACGGTGAGCTTCAAATTGTGCGTGTCATTACATGTAAGTTTGACCCTCCTCAAGTCTACAAGGATTCCAGATACAACCATATTTCCCAAGAGCAAAACAGAACCTGACTGAAGTTTTTACCAAAGTACAGCAGTTATGGATTTCTACAGATTTCTACAGTTGAAAAGTGAATAAAAAAAACTTTCAACTGTTTAGAATCCAATATGCTTACTTTACTAAACACTTCAATTCAAATGCTTCTGTTTTGTCCCTTCTTCCTTTTTGTCATATTGTGAAAACTCCCTCAGCAGTCTTTAGCAAAGCAATAACCTGAAACACAAACTTGTATAGTCTCTTCCGGCCCCTCAGGAGATGACCTTCTTGATCTCATCTGTATATTTCAACGTTCCTAGTCCCAGGTACATATTCTTCCATACAGCTGGATAACATGTTTGAAGGTACAGCAGAGAGGAGCGAGTTAAAAAACAATCATGCCCATACACTGAGTGTACAAAATATTAAGAGACTACCTTCCTAAATATTGAGTTGCGTCTCCACCTTTTTTGTTCTTAGAAACAAGCCTCCATTTGATCGGGCAATCGGATTCAACATATTGTGTCCGAAAATTCACAGGATGCCAAGGCCTTCATGTTGCGCCAATGCTTTCTCGACATTGTGTCAAGTGTGCTGGTATGTCGCTGTTGGAGGTGGACTATTCCTGATACACACGCGGGAACCCTGTTTAGCTGTGAAAAATCTGCAGCAGCGTTTCATTCTTTGACACATAACCGGTGCGCCTTCATTAAACCTTACTACCAGTACCCCTTCAAAGCCACCTTATCTAGTGTGTGCACATTCATCCTCTGAAATGCACACATACATCAATCCATATCTCATGTTCTCAAGGCTTAAAATCCTCTTATACTTCGCTTAATTCTCCTCCCTTCATTTACACTGATTGAATGAGATTCAAAGACAGTTAACATCAATAAGGATCATGGCTTTCACCTGAAATTCACCTGGTCAGTCTATGTCACCGAAAATGTTTTGGCCCCAGCGATGTTTTTGGGGGATGCCTGTTGCAATGTTATTTTTGCTCCAGTTAATATGTTGCCACATTATCAGTTTGCAAACAATAGTAAAAAAATATATAAGATTAATGTAGTCTAATAATCCTCCCTCACAAACATGCGTCTCTTTTTGCTGTTTGATAGGCTAGCTTCAAAATATGCAGGTGTTAGGCCTAGCTCAGTGCTTTCTCTGTGGCGCCGCCAGCTCATGCGGAACAAGCATAGGCATTTGTTCATTTTCTCTAGTTGCCCGATTGATTGCTCTAGTGGATTGCTTCAGTGTTCTGTCACTCATGGGATCGACCACAGTCACTCGCCAAATCTAAGGGTAGACTGTCAAAAATTCAAACCCCTGTTGCTACCATATTCGCGTTGTGACTGAACCTCGCCTGGTGTATGCTCATCGGCCATAATTAGACATAAAATTACAAAATGGTCATATATCTTTATGTACATATTCTTTATCCCTTTACACTTGTGTGTATAAGGTAGTAGTTGTGGAATTGTTAGGTTAGATTACTTGTTGTTATTACTGCATTGTCGGAACTAGAAGCACAAGCATTTCGCTACACTCGCATTAACATCTGCTAACCATGTGTATGTGACTAATAAAATTTGATTTGATTTGATTTATTTGATATGTATTTTTCGATATGTATACTTTGACAATGTAAGTAATAATGAACTTGCCATGTCAATAAAGTCAATTGAATTGAATTGAGAGAGAGAGAGAGATAGAGAGAGAGAGAGAGAGAGAGAAAGACAGAGAGACAGCAATGGGACTGAGAAAGAGACAGACAGACACACACACAGCACAAGGCTCTGCATGGTTTAAACATGAGGAGACATCAGAGAGTGATGACTAACAGACATACACACCCAGGCCCATCTCTTCCCCTGTTTCAGTGAGACTAAATGCATTCAACTGCCAATTTGACATGAGCAAACCTATTATGGGAAAGAGCACTAGCAAAAAAAACAACAGTAAATTAACTCGGAACAATTTCAATCTGGTGGTTCCAAGCTGGTGGAGTCATTCACTAACAAGATAGCATCTATGAATGTTGCCTGTGGTTGTTAGTGCTATCTCACATTAAGCCACCCCATGCTCCCATGGTTCCGGTCTTGTCAACAACAGTATCTCCTCTGGCTGCACTGTTTGCGTCAGACGGCTAGGTCCTCAGATGATTGGGACAGGGAATGTGCATGTCTGTGTACGTGTCTATGTCTACATGTGAAGCAGGCTCAGSACGATTTTACATTTTTTACATTTAACCTCAATTTAAGTAGGCAAGTCAGTTAAGAACAAAATTCTTATTTACAATGACGGCCTAAACCGGACCACGCTGGGCCAATTGTGCGCCGCCATATGGGACTTCCAATCACGGCCGGTTGTGATACAGCCTGGATTCAAACCAGGGTGTCAGTAGTGACACCTCTAGCGCTGAGATGCAGTGTCTTTAATAATGACTGATCGAGGACATACCAGACTCTTGACAGAGTGGGAGTGGGAGAGCAAAAGAAAGGAAGGAGAGAGAGAAGAAGGGGAGAAGTTGAACAGCGGAGAGGGAGGGAAAATGTATATATAGAGATGAAGTGATGGATAATTAAAGTAGGATGGGGAGAAAAAATATTTGACATTCATAGTTTGAGGACAAGTATTAATTTAAGCTTTCCTCCCCTCCCCTCCCTCCTCTTCCCTTCCCCCCTCCATTTCCTCCCTCCCTCCCTCCTCTTCCCTTCCCCTCCCTCTCTCCCTCTTCCCTTTCCCCCCTCCCATTCCTCCCCTCCCATTCCCTGTTGGCCACAGGAAGCCATGCTATTTTCTCTCTCCTCTTATCCCCAATCTGTCTGAACACATCTGGGGTGTCTGCTCTGGAATTGACACTAGGGCCTGACAGCAAGGTAAAAAAACAGAGTGGTAAAAATGGGTCTGTCATCATTTGAAAGATAGGACAGTTCCCTTGAAGGTACAGATAGGGTAGGGTATGAGATCCATCCACCTGTAGATGAGATGTGATGATGGTTTATCGCTCTGTGTGTGTGTGTGTGTGTGTGTGTGTGTGTGTGTGTGTGTGTGTGTGTGTGTGTGTGTGTGTGTGTGGTGTGTGTGTGTGTGTGTGTGTGGTTGTGTGTGTGTGTGTGTGTGTGTGTGTGTACGGTCGACTGGTCTTTAGAGTGTATGTGCATGTTTTGAAGAAACTGAAAAAGATGGTGTATGTCTGGGAGGACTCTACACAGCAGAACAGTGTCGGCGCCAACCCCTTGTTTTTTGTTTTGTTTTCCAGACAACTCTTCTGCGTCCCAAATGGCACCCTAGTCCTTATGTAGTGCACTACCTACAGCCAGGGCTCAGGTCAAAGGTAGTGCACTACACTGAGTGCCAGGGCCTGGGGCACAGATAAATGAGGCCAGCATGTGGGCCGGGCTGATGGATGAGAGCGAGCTGGCTGCCAGGCCACCCAGGGCAATGCCAGGCCACCAAGGGTACTGCCAAGCCACCAAGGGCACTGCCAGGCCACCCAGGGCAATCAACTAAACAAGACACAGTGTAGCTTTGCCCCTAAACTATCTACACCGCAGTGTCAAGTTAAATCAAATCAAATCTTATTGGTCACATACACATGGTTAGCAGGTGTTAATGCGAGTGTAGCGAAATGCTTGTCCTTCTAGTTCCGACAGTGCAGTAATATGTAACAAGTAATCTAACAATTCCCCAACAACTACCTAATACACACAAATCTAAAGGGATGGAATTAGAATAAGTACATATAAATATATGGATGAGCGATGGCCGAGCGGCATAGGCAAGGTGCAATAGATGGTATAAAATACAGTATATACATATGATATGAGTAATGGAAGATATGTAAACATTATTAAAGTGGCATGGTTTAAAGTGACTGGTGGTCCATTTATTAAAGTGGCCAGTGATTGGGTCTCAGTGTAGGCAGCAGCCTCTCTGAGTTAGTGATTGCTGTTTAGCAGTCTGATGTCCTTGAGATAGAAGCTGTTTTCATTCTCTCGGTCCCAGCTTCGTTGCACCTGTACTGACCATGCCTTCTGGATGGCAGCAGTGTGAACAGGCAGTGGCCCGGGTGGTTGTTGTCCTTGATGATCTTTTTGACCTTCCTGTGATATCGGGTGATGTAGGTGTCATGTAGGGCAGGTAGTTTGCCCCCGGTGATGCGTTGTGCAGACTGCACCATCCTCTGGAGAGCCTTGCGGTTGAGGGGCGGTGCAGTTGCTGTACCAGGTGGTGATACATCCAGACAGGGTGATACATCCAGACAGGACATCTGTAAAAGTTTGTCAGTTTTGGGTGACAAGCGAAATTTCTTCAGAAGTTGAAGAGGGGCATATCACAGACAAACTGTGGGTGGACTATTTCAGTTTGTCTGTGATATGTACACAGAGGAACTTAAAACTTTCCACCTTCTCCACTGCTGTCCCTTCGATGTGGATAGGCGGGTGCCCTCTCTGTTGTTTCCTGAAGTCCACGATCATCTACTCTGTTTTGTTGACGTTGAGTGAGAGGTTGTTTTCCTGACACCACACTCCGAGTGCCCTCACCTCTTCCCTGTAGGCTGTCTCATCGTTGTTGGTAATCAAGCCCACTACTGTTGTATCGTCTGCAAACTTGATGATTGAGTTGGAGGCGTGCATGGCCACGCAGTTGTGTGTGAACAGGGAGTACAGGAGGGGGCTGAGCATGCACCCTTGTGGGGCCCCAGTGTTGAGGGTCAGTGAAGTTGAGATGTTGTTTCCTACCTTTACCACCTGGGGGCTGCCCATCAGAAAGTCCAGGACCCAATTGCACAGGGAGGGGTTGAGACCTTGGACCTCCCTGTTGATGATGAGCTTGGAGGGTATTATGGTGTTGAATGCTAAGTTGTAGTCAATGAACAGCATTGTTACATAGGTATTCCTCTTGTCCAGATGGGATAGGCCAGTGTGCAGTGTGATGGCAATTGCATCGTCTGTGGACCTGTTGGGGCGGTATGCAAACTGAAGTGGGTCTAGGGTGGCCAGTAAGGTGGTGGTGATATGATCCTTGACTAGTCTCTCAAATGATGACAGAAGTGAGTGCTATGGGGCGGAAGTCATTTAGTTCAGTTATCTTTGCCTTCTTGGGTACTGTAACAATTGTGGCCATCTTGAAGCATGTGGGGACAGCAGAGTGGGATAGGGAGCGATTGAATATGTCTGTAAACACACCAGACAGCTGGTCTGAGCATGCTCTGAGGACGTGGCTAGGGATGCCGTCTGGGCCAGCCGCCTTGCGAGGGTTAAAGCGTTTAAATGTTTTACTCACGTCGGTCATGGAGAAGGAGAGGGGTGCAGTCCTTGTTAGCGGGCCGTGACGGCGGCACTATATTATCCTCAAAGCGGGCAAAGGAGGTGTTTAGTTTGTCTAGAAGCGTGACGTCGGTGTCCATGATGTGGCTGGTTTTCTTTTTGTAGTTCGTGATTTCCTGTAGACCCTGCCACCTATGTCTCGTGTCTGAGCCGTTGAATTGCGACTCCACTTTGTCCCTGTACCGGCATTTCGCTTGTTTGATTGCCTTGGAGGGAATAACTACACTGTTTATATTCAGTCATATTCCCAGACCTCTTTCCATGGTTAAATGCGGTGGTTCGCCCTTTCAGTTTTGCGCTAATGCCACCATCCACGGTTTCTGGTTAGGGTAGGTTTTAATAGTCACAGTGGGTACAACATCTCCAATGCACTTCCTAATAAACTCACTCACCGAGTCAGCGTATAGATCGATGTTGTTCTCGGAGGCTGACCGAAACATATCCCAGTCTGCATGATCAAAACAATCTTGAAGCATGAATTCCGATTGGTAAGACCAGCATTGAATGGTTCTAGTCACTGGTACATCCTGTTTGCGTTTCTGCCTATAAGCTACAATAAATGCAGCCTTAAGATATATGGTCTCTAGTTTACATAGAGTCCAGTGAAGTTCCTTGAGGGCCGCCGTGGTGTCTGCTTGAGTGGAAATGTACACAGCTGTGACGATAACTAACGAAAATTCTCTTGGGAGATAATATGGCCGGCATTTGATTGTAATGAATTCTAGGTCGGGTGAGCAGAAGGACTTGAGTTCCTGTGTGTTGTTATGATAACACCATGAGTCGTTAATCATGAAGCATACACCTCCGCTCTCTGTTGGCGTAATGCATGGAGAAGCCCGGTGGCTGAACCGATTACAACAACATATCCCGAGAGAGCCATGTTTCCGTGAAACAGAGGATGTTACAATCTCTGATGTCTCTCTGGAAGGCAACCCTTGCTCGAATTTCGTCTACCTTGTTGTCAAGAGACTGGACATTGGCAAGTAGTATACTCGGGAGCGGTAGGCGATGTGCACGTCTACGAAGCCTGACCAGGAGGCCACTCCGTCTGCCCCTTCAGTGGCGCCGTTGTTTTGGGTCAGCTTAAAGGATTAGATCCATTGTCATGGGTGGTGGTTCAAACAGAGGATCCGCTTTGGGAAAGTCGTATTCCTGGTCGTAATGTTGGTAAATTGACATGGCTCTTATATCCAATATATCTTCCCGGCTCTATGTAATAAGACTTAATATTTCCTTGGGTAACAATGTAACAAATAATACATTTWAAAAAAACTAAATACTGCATCGTTTCCTAAGGACTCGAAGCGAGGCAACCATCTCTGTCGGCGCCATCTTGCTTGTAATGAGTGAACTAGTATTAGCAGGCACGGCACACAAAGTACAATCAACGCACACACTGTTTTAACTGTTTTAACACCATGGGCTTTGTGTGTTCCTTCCCTTGTCAGTACATATACCCTGGTACTATTGTTTAGTACACTAACCAGCTGGGTGCACTTGAGGCTGCATGAGATCGACTGAGGAGTTAAATCTGTCTGCCTTCCGCATTGAGACAGACAGGCAAGCAGCTATACAGTATTTAATCTCAGTCAATCTCCTCCCTTTTCATCCCTCCATCCCGTTCTCCTCCTGACACTGCTCAGCACTAGTGGAAAAACACGTTGAAGAGAGGACTGCCACTCAAAAAGTCAACATTAGCTGCATCCATCGCCACTCGCAGAGAGAGTAGAGCGTGTCAGGCTTCCAAAATAATGTCTGAATGAAAGCTCGGTAGAGCTCTGTAAAAATAGAAAATTGGTAGAGTGGTGCTTTGGATACTTTTATTTGTGGCTTAAGACCTATAGTAACAGCTTCCACCCTTGACAAAACTTTTTAAGAGGGTGCTCATCTCTCAAAAAAGTAAAAACAAACCCACCATGTTGGATTTACAAAAATAGCCTAACATTGAATAGTCCCAAAAGTACAAACTCCACCCACCCGGCATTCTGGTACTTGAAACAAAACAAGCTTTTAATTAATTAAACCACCTTAGAAAAAAAAATAAGTAATAAGTAACAAGTATGATTTATTGCACAAAATACACTGAACAGAAATATAAACGCGACATGTGAAGTGTTGGTCCMATGTTTTATAGAAATAAAATTAAAGATCCCAGAAATATTCCATACACACAAAAAGCTAATTTCTCTAAAATGTTGAGCACAAATTTGTTTACAGTACATCCCTGTTAGTTAACATTTCTCCTTTGCCAAGATAATCCATCCATCTGACAGGTGGCATATCAAGAAGCTGATTAAACAGCATAATCATTACACAGGTGCACCTTGCGCTGGGGACAATAAAATGCCACTCAAAAAATGTGCAGTTTTGTTACACAACTCAATGCCACAGATGTCTCACGTTTTGAKGGAGCATGCAATTGGCATGCTGACAGCAGCAATGTCCAACAGACCTGTTGCCAGAGAGAAATGAACATTCAATTCTACCATAAGCCGCCTCCAACTTCGTCTTAGAGAATTTGGCAGTACGTCCAACCGGCCACACAACGGCAAGACGTGTATGGCATTGTGTGGGTGAGGGATTTGCTGATGTCAACATTGTTAACAGTGTGGCAGAAGGCCAGAAGCTACAGATAACAAACACAATTGCATTTTATCAATGGCAATTTCAAATCACAGAAATATCGTGATGAGATCCTGAGGCCCATTGTCGTGCCATTCATCCGCCGCCATCACCTCATGTTTCTGCATGATAATGCACAGCCCCATGTCGCAAGGATCTGTACACAATTCCTGGAAGCTGAAAATGTCCCAGTTCTTCCATGGCCTACATACTCACCAGTCATGTCACCCATTGAGCATGTTTGGGATGCTCTGGATCGATGTGTACGACAGCGTGTTCCAGTTCCCGATAATATCCAGCAACTTCAAACAGCCATTTAAGAGGAGTGGGTACAACATTCCACAGGCCACAATCAACAGCCTGATCAACTGTATGTGAAGGAGATGTGTCACACTGCATGAGGCAAATGGTGGTCACACCAAATACAGACTGGTTTTCTGATTCACGCCCCTACTTTTATTTTAAGGTATCTGTGACCAAAATATGCATATCTGTATTCCCAGTCATGTGAAATCAATAGATTAGGGTCTAATGAATTCATTTCAATTGACTGATTTCCTTATATGAATTGTAACTCAGTAAAATCTTTGGAAATGTTGCATGTTGCGTTTATATTTCCGTTCAGTATAGTATAGATATGAAGGAGAGTATGGCAGGAGAGCAGCAGACTGCTTCAGCAACAGTCATCGTGATTGATTGTCGTGGCAACATGACATAACAAATGGAGGGAACCTCAGGGAGGAGGAGAGGAGATTGTTCACAAGGTCAATGTTGTTGGATCTCACCTTAGCCAAGGTCAACCCTTTCAAAATGGAACCTGCATTCAACCCCTGACAGTGTGAACAAGCCAGAGTGATAGAGACCCTAATGACCTTATATTCCCATTGTGGCATGCCTGCCATAGCAGCCCAAGCAGACCTTGACAAGAGCCGATGTAAGACACTGCGAGAGATAAAGCCGACAAGTACGCTCTTTACAATATTCATGACAACAGCTATTTAAACAGGGTTCTAAACATCTCACCACTGGGGAAGCAACATAGAGAGGACCAGATGGCACTGAATTGAAAGTAAGCCACTGTAAAGTTAAAGCCGGTGTTTGATACAGCAAAATAGTATTTAGAGGTATAAGCCCCTTGAAGCATAGAGATAGAGGCCCAATACCGAAACCAGACAGAAATCTACAGCAAGGTATCCCTAGGAACAAGTGGAAACGCTGACAAAGTTCAAGTCTTAACCTTTTGTTCAAGATCAGCGATAACACGCCTGATTCAACTAGTCAACAAATCACCAAGCCATTGATTAGGCTAGTTGAATTAGGTGTAATGCTGGGCAGTAACAAAAATGTGCATAACCTAAGGGGACGGCTCTGAAGAAACTATCTACCGTTCCTTCGGAAAGTATTCAGACCCCTTGACTATTTCAACATTTTGTTACATAACAGCCTTTTTCTAAAATGGATTTAAAAAAAGAACATCCTCAGAAATCTACACACAATACCCTATAATGAGAAAGCGAAAACAGGTTTGTTGCAAATTTATTCAAAATAAAAAACAAAAATACCTTGTATAAGTATTAGGACCTTTTGTTATGAGACTCGAAATTGAGCTCAGGTGCATCCTGTTTACATTGATCATCCTTGAGAAGTTTCTACGACTTGATTGGAGTCCACCTGTGGTAAATTAATTTGATTGACCATGATTTGGAAAGGCACACACCTGTCTATATAAGGTCTCACAGTTGACAGTGCATGTCAGAGCATAAGCCAAGCCATGAGATCGAAGGAATTGTCCATAGAACTCTGAAACAGGATTGTGTCGAGGCACAGATCTGGGGAAGGGTACCAGAAAATTTCTGCAGCATTGAAGGTCCCCAAGAACACAGTGGCTTCCATCATTCTTAAATGGAATAAGTTTGAAACCACCGCCTGGCCAAACTGAGCAATCAGGGGAGAAAGGCCTTGGTMAGGGAGGTGACCAAGAACCCGATGGTCACTCTGACAGAGCTCCAGAGTTCCTCTATGGAGATGGCAGAATCTTCCAGAAGAACAAGCATCTCTGAAGCAATCAGGCCTTTATGGTAGAGTTGCCAGACAGAAGCCACTCCTTAGTAAAAGGCACATGACAGCCCGCTTGGAGTTTGCCAAAAGGCATCTAAAGGACTCTCAGACCATTAGAAACAAGATTCTCTGGTCTGATGAAACTAAGATTTAACTCTTTGGCCTGAATGGCAAGCGTCACGTCTGGAGGAAACCTGGCACCATCCCTATGGTGATGCACAGTGGTGGCAGTATCATGCTGTGGGGATGTTTTTCAGCGGCAGGGACTGGGAAACTACTCAGGATCAAGGCAAAGATGAACGGAGCAAAGTACAGAGATCCTTGATGAAAACCTGCTCCAGAGCACTCAGGACCTCAGACTGGGGTGAAGGTTCACCTTCCAACAGGACAATGACCCTAAGCACACAGCCAAGACAAGGCAGGAGTGGCTTGTTTTTGCTTTGTCATTATGGGGTATAGTGTATAAATTGATGAGGGGAAAAAACTATTGAATCAATTTTAGAATAACGATGTAATGTAACAAAATGTGGAAAAAGTCAAGGGGTCTGAATACTTTCTGAATGCACTGCATTAGAGTAAAAAGCTGTAAAAGAGGGGGAACAACACACAGTGCAGTGACAAGACAAGATGGCCACCTTCCCCACTCTCTCATGTTAGTACAGTAGTTCTATTGGTTAGGTTGCATCCCTGGCCCACACTCAGTCGCCAGGCAACCGATACAACAGTCAGCCAATACGCCCCCCTGCAAAGACAAAGAGAGAAACACAGATTAAAGCATTTTCCTTTGCTGCTGCTCACTAACTTCCTTAGCAAGGTAATGATAACAGGGCTAACAGCGCTAACTTTCTTACCAATCCTACCTAATAACAAGTTTGATAATAAGCAGGCATTAGAAAAAGTGCTAACTTCTTTAGCAAGGCTAATGAAAAATGGGGCTAAACATTAGCATTAGCCTGAATTAGAGATACAATTACCACCAGCCATCATAGAACATTTATTATCCACCTCTTACATTTAAGCTAAAAGATCACTAGTTTTTCACTTCATGTTAATAGTGCTTGTTGCCGTTTTCAAAATTGCTATGTCCACTATGGGCCCTACAGAATACGAGAGAAAACGAATACCCTCAAACTGAGTGTTACAATCGAGAACTGAAAACAGGGCTCTAACCTCTACCCCCTGACATTGTCTGTCTTCTGTAAAATAATGAGGCGAGTCATTTGGGGCTTAAATACACTACATGACCAAAAGTATGTGGACACCCCTGTCGAACATCTCATTCCAAAATCATGGGCATTAATATGGATTTGGTCCCCCCATTGCCTCTAAAACAGCCTCCACTCTTCTGGGAAGGTTCTCCACTAGATGTTGGAACATTACTCTGGGGACTTGCTTCCATTTAGCCACAAGAAAATTTGTGAGGTTGCACTGAGGTTGGGCGATTAGGCCTGGCTCGCAGTCGGCGTTCCAATTCATCCTAAAGGTGTTCGATAGGGTTGAGGTCAGCGCTCTGTGCAGGCCAGTCAAGTTCTTCCACACCGATCTCGACAAACCATTTCTGTATGGACCTTGCTTTGTGCACGGGGGCATTGTCATGCTGAAACAGGAAAGGGCCTTCCCAAACTGTTGCCATAAAGTTGGAAGCACAGAATCATCAAGAATGTCATTGTATGCTGTAGCGTTAAGCTTTCACTTCACTGGAACTAACGGGCCTAGCCCAAACCATGAAAAACAGCCCCAGACCATTATTCCTCCTCCACCAAACTTTACAGTTGGCACTATGCATTGGGGCAGATAGCCCTGGGATGCCAGGAGAACGCTAAACCCAGATTCATCCGTCGGACTGCCAGATGGTGAAGCATGATTCATCACTCCAGAGAACGCGTTTCCACTGCTCCAGTGTCCCATGGCGGCGAGCTTTACACCACTCCAGCTGATGCTTGGCATTGCACATGGTGATCTTAGGCTTGCGTGCGGCTGCTCGGTTATGGAAGCCCATTTCAGGAAGCTCCCGACGAACAGTTCTTGTGCCGGTACGGAGTGTTGCAACCGAGTACAGACGATTTTAGGCGCTATGCGCTTCAGTGTCCCGTTCTGTGAGTTTGTGTTGCCTACCACTTCGTGGCTGAACCATTGTTGCTTTTAGGCGTTCCACTTCAGAATAGCACTTACAGTTGACTGGTGCAGGGATAGCAGGGCAGAAATTTTACGAACTGACTTGTTGGAAAGGTGGCATCCTATAACGGTGCCATGTTGAGAGTCACTGAGCTCTTCAGTAAGGCCATTTCTACTGCCAATGTTTGTCTATGGAGATTGCATGGCGGTATGCCCAAATTTTATAAACCTGTCAGCAACGGGCGTTGCTGAAATATCCGAATCCACTAGTTTGATGGGGTGTCCATATATATAGTGTATACAGGGGGGGGTGCTGGGCTGATATTCAGCTATCTGCTACAGAACGATCCATTAGACAGCACTCTAACCACAAATCAACACCCAGAGGAAGGAGCGAGGAACAGAGGGGGAAGAGAGAGAGAGAGAGAGAGAGAGGGAGAGAGAGAGAGAGAGGGGGGGGGGGGGGGGGGGGGACTCAAGGGACTCCACTGTCTTGTGGCCACAGGAATCCGGGGAGAGGTAGGAGGTGTAAGGGAAGGGGGGAAGAAGGAGTGGGAGATTTAGAAAAAAACAAGGAAGAGTCAGAGAGAAAAAGAGACTGACAGAAGACGGGGGCAAGGGAGGAAGATGACCAGAAGTGACAGACCAAAGGGTAAGAGACAGAACTGGAGAGAGAGGAGAGAAGAAGGGAAGGGGGGGAGTAAAAACAAACAGAAAGGGCACGAGGATGAGTCAAGAGGCGGAAACGAGGTGGTGAAAAAGAGGTGAGAGATGGCAGGAAGGAGGAGGACAAGAAGATAGAGAAAACACTAAATAAAGGCAGGAGAGAGACAGAAAGAGAGAGATGCAAAGAGAGACAGAAAGGAAGAGGGGTAGAGCGAAATAGAGAAAGACAAAGAAAGAAGGGTAGAGAGAGAGAAACAAGCTTTAACTTCCTGCCTGATGTCTTGAGATGTTGCTTCAATATATCCACATAATTTCCTGCCTCATGATGCCATCTATTTGTGAAGTGCACCAGTCCTCTCTGCCAGCAAAGCACCCACACATGATGCTGCCACCCCGTGCTTCACGGTTGGGATGGTATTCTTTCGGCTTGCAAGCCTCCCCTTTTTCCTCCAAACATAATGATGGTCATTATGGCCAAACAGTTCTATTTTAGTTCCATCAGACCAGAGGACATTTCTCAAAAAGTATGATCTTTGCCCATGTGCAAGTTGCAAACCGTAGTCTGGCTTTTTTGTGGCGGTTTTGAGGAGTAGTGGCTTCTTCCTTGCTGAGCGGCCTTTCAGGTTATGTCGATATGGACTCGTTTTACTGTGGATATAGAATACTTTTGTACCTGTTTCCTGCAGCATCTTCACAGGTCTTTGCTGTTGTTCTGGGATTGATTTACACTTTTCGCACCAAAGTACCTTCATCTCTAGGAGACAGAACACATCTCTTCCTGAGCGGTATGACAGCTGCGTGGTCCCATGGTGTTTATACTGCGTACTATTGTTTGTACAGATAATTGGTACTTCAGGCTTTTGGAAATTGGCTCCCAGAGGATGAACCAGACTTTGTGGAGGTCTACAATATTTTCTGAGGTCTTTGGCTGATTTCTTTTGATTTTCCCATGATGTCAAGCAAAAGAGCACTGGATTTGAAGGTAGGCCTTGAAATACATCACAGGGTACACCTCCAATTGACTCAAATGATGTCAATAGCCTATCAGAAGCTTCTAAAGCCATGACGTATTTATTGCACAGGCTGTTTCACGGCACCGTCAACTTAGTGTATGTAACTTCTGACCACTGGAAGTATTGTGATACAGTGAATTATAAGTGACAATAATCTGTCTGTAAACGCCGGTGACTTGTA
>NC_036866.1:6914291-6926155 GCF_002910315.2 Salvelinus sp. IW2-2015
AGCTCTCATGCTCTATCAAACTGAGCTACACGGGACAGCTACCACTACCACTACCTCACAGTTCCACTAAGTCCATGATTTAAAGAACAATGGGAATGCAAGACATCTCACTTCAAAAGTGCTCCTTTGACTACTAAGGTGTTTTGGCGTAAAGCCTCATCAGTGTGCTGGCCCTGCCTTGACAGACCAGACTAGAGCTCCAAGTCTATTTTCTCTGGCTGTATGTGTACATGTCTTGTTCCTTGTCCTGAGCTGTGATGCTCTGTTCCTCTAGTCTTATTTAGGTCAGCCTT
The DNA here is from genome assembly GCF_002910315.2 of Salvelinus sp. IW2-2015. Classification (NCBI taxonomy): domain Eukaryota; kingdom Metazoa; phylum Chordata; class Actinopteri; order Salmoniformes; family Salmonidae; genus Salvelinus; species Salvelinus sp. IW2-2015. The sequence continues at coordinate 6,914,585 of NC_036866.1, forward strand.
AATTAACAACAAGCAGCCTAGCGAGCAAGCAGGCAGTGGAGTGAGAGCTCTCTCTCTCTCTCTCTCTCTCTCTCTCTCTCTCTCTCTCTCTCTCTCTCTCTCTCTCCTCTCTCTCTCTCTCTCTCTCTCTCTCTCTCTCTCTCTCTCTCTCTCTACCCCTCTCTCTTGGCAAATGGGTCTTCCAAATGGACAACAACCCCAAGCATACTTCCAAAGTTGTGGCAAAATGGCTTAAGGACAACAAAGTCAAGGTATTGGAATGGCCATCACAAAGCCCTGAAAATTTGTGGGCAGAACTGAAGAAGCGTGTGCGAGCAAGGAGGCCTACAAACCGGACTCAATTACACCAGCTCTGTCAGGAGAAATGGGCCAAAATTCACCCAACTTATTGTGGGAAGCTTGTGGAAGGCTACCCAAAACTGTGACCCAAGTTAAACAATTTAAAGGCAGTGCTACCAAATACTAATTGAGTGTATGTAAACTTCTGTAACTTCTGTATGTACACTTTTGACCCACTTGGAATGTGATTAAATAAATAAAATCTGAAATAAATCCTTCTCTCTACTATTATTCTGACATTTCACATTCTTAAAATATAGTGGTGATCTTAACTGACCTAAGACAGGGAATTTTTACTAGGATTAAATGTCAGGAATTGTGAAAAACTGAGTTTAAATGTATTTGGCTAAGGTGTATGTAAACTTCCGACTTCAACTGTAAAAGTAGTGCACACTATGAAGGGAATAGGGTGCCATTTGCGACACAGCTAATGTGTTATCATGTTCATGCCAATACTGTTTCCTTCTCTGTCGTGTAGTCCTTACCAAAGGCTCTCAGAGTGAAATGCAATCGTTCAGAGTACTCCAGCATTCTTCCCACTCCAGAGACCAACACTATGTTCATAAGGACTATGTGAGAGCTGGACTACAGCAGTCCATCTGTAGATGCTCTATAGACTATCACTATAATTTCAACCATCTACTAACCCTTACCCTAACCTTAACCTAACCCAAACCTTACCCTAACCCTTATCCTAACCCAACCCTTACCCTAACACTTAACCTAACCCAAACCTTACCCTAACCTTAACCCTTATCCTAAMCTTAACCCTTATCCTAACCCTAGCCCTTATCCTAACCCCTATCCTAACCCTAACCCTTATCCTAACCTAACCCTTATCCTCACCCTTATTCTGAACCCAACCTTAACCGTAACCTTAGCAAGCAGAACATCTACAGATGTACTATCCAAATAAAGTGTGACCGGGCTGTGACTGCAACAAATGGTCTTTAAGGGACTCCTCCTATGCAGTGAGAGAATCAGTAGACAGACTCTCAGACAGACTCAGACCATACAGACAGACTCTCAGACAGCCTTTTAAGACAGACACACTCAGATAAATTGTATACTTTCCCAAACTTGAAACTCACGGGCCGCCAGAATCTTAGACAGCCAGCCGAGCCAGCCAGCCCCAGCCAGCCAGCCAGCCAGCCCAGCCAGCCAGCCAGCCAAGCCAGCCGGACAGCCAGCCGGCCAGCCAGCCAGCCAGCCACCAGCCAGCCACCAGACAGACACGCAGCCAGACAGCCAGACAGCCAGACTCTTAGACACAACTAGCATGCTCGGATGGGACGTGAGACAGTCACTGTTGACCAGATCGGTTGTAGCTGGCTGTCGACCCACGTTCAGTCCTCACACACATCACAAAACACACACACAGTCAATAACAAGACTGTCCAGAAACACAACACACTGAGACTTTTAACACCACACGAGTCTCTGAGTGGTGTACATGCACACAACGCAGGAGACACACAACACAGGCATACAAATGCACGCACGTATGCACACACACACGCCGCGCACACACAGTGTGGACAGTGTAATTGAGAAATCCAATACGTTTCTTCTATCACCGGTCTCTCCACCACAATTATATTAATCACACAGCTCACATTAAATTATGCGACCGGAGTTAATACCACTATTAAATCACACAGCTCCACATTAAATATGGACCGGAGTTAAACCACTATTAAATCACACAGCTCACATTTAAATATGGGACTGGGATTATACCACTATTAAATCACACAGCCACATTAATATGACCGGGAGTTAATACCACTATTAAACCACCCAGCTCACATTAAATATGGACTGGAGTTAATACACTATTAAACCACACAGCTCACATTAAATATGGACTGGTTAATACCACTATTAATCACACAGCCCACATAAATATGGACCGGGAGTTCAATCACCACTATTAAATCACACAGCTCTCATAAATATTGGACGAAGTAATACCACTATTAATCTACCACCAGCTCACATTACATATTGGACCGGGAGTTAATACCACTATGAAATCACACAGCTCACATACATAATTGACCGGGAGCTTAATACCACTATTAAATCACACACTCTCATTAAATTATGACCGCGAGATAATTACCACTATATAAATCACAACAGTCTCACATTTAAATATGACCGGAGTTAATACCACTATTAATCACACAGCTCACATTTACATATGGACCGGAGTTAATACCAACTATTAAATCACACAGCCTTCATTAAAATATGGACCGGAGAGTTAATACCACTATTAAATCACACAGCTCCATTAAATCATGGACCGGAGTTCAATACAATATAAATCACACAGCCTCACATAATATGACTCAGTAATACCACTATTAAATCACACAGCCAATAAATATGACTGGGAGTTAATACCATATTAAATCACAAGCTTCACATTAAATATGGACCGGTGAGTTAATTACCCACTATTAAATTTCACACAGCTCACATTAAATATGGACCGCGGAAGTTAATACCACTATAACCACACAGCTCACATAAAATAGTTGGACCGTGGGAGTTTAATACCAATATTATAATCACAGCAGCTCACATTAAATATGACCGGGAGTAATACCACATCTAAATCACACAGCTCAAAATAAAATATGGACTGCGGAGTTATACCAATTATTAAATCACACAGCTCACATTTTAAATATGGACCGGAGTTAATATACCACCTATTAATCACACAGCTCACATTAAATATGGACCGGGAGGTAATACCACTATAAACCACACAGCTCACAATAAATATGGAACTGGGAGTTAATACCAATATTAAATCACCACAGCTCACAATAAATATGGACTGTAGTTCAATACCAATACTTAAATCACCACAGCTCAACAATAAATATGGACGGACAGGAGTTAATACCACTATTAAACCATACACCTCACATTAAATATGACCGGATTAATTACCACTATTAAAATCACACAGCTCACAATAAATTATGGACTGGAGTGTTAATACCACACTATTAACCATACAGCTCACATTAACATATGGGACCGGATTAATACCACTATAAACCATACAGCTTTCACATTAAATATGGACCGGGAGTTAATACCATTATAAACCATACACTCAACATTAAATAGGACGCGAGTTTTAATACCACTATTAAATCACATATCAATCTTATAAAACATTCTGTCATTCAACAGGGCTCCATACTCGCAACTATTTGGTCTTCATTTTTGCCGACCCCTTTAACTTGGCTTTAAACAAATGAAAATGTTAATTGTGGCACTGGTGGAAGCTGCCACATTCTACTGCACATTCTCACCTCGATTCAAAACATCCTTATTTTTGGGAAGGATATAAAAATGAAGTTTTAAACAGCAAAGTGGCATATCCTCAATGGCCTTTCCTATTATGATAACCTCTGCCCTGCTGCCAGTTGCCATGCATTGTTCCACCGGCTCTGCTGTACATGACGAGCCCTCTCAACGTCTCCTCCCCCTCAACCTGCCCATCGATTGCTTAAAGCAACTATCTGTCGTTCGATTGTATAAGAAACTATTTCGTTGTTCAAGAGAGGAGAGTATCAGCTTTCTGATGAGTTTAATGTATTCTCAACCATCACTATTTGAGCTCAAAGCACACTCAAATATCGATATGGCTTTGAATTACGTGAGGCCGCAAAATTGCATCCTTCGTCTCACTAGGGCTTATGTTAACTGCCTTGTTCAGGTCAAAACAACAATTATATATTTTTACCTTGTCAGCTCGGGGATTTGATCCGAGCAACCTTTCGGATTACTGGCCCACTCTCTAACCACTACTTACCTGCCGCGCCCATTACCTGGGAATTCCCCTGTGTACCACATCAGCACATTTACAGCCCTCAGGAACTACAATGCACACACAGCATATACAAGGACTACATGGATAAGCAGTCGATCAGTCTGCGGACAACTCTGTTCTGGAAAAAGCCCGAGCAACACACACACCAGACTTGAATGGACAGGGGGGGGGGGGGGGGGGCTCTAGACGTCTTTTATCCACTAGTGATACTGGTGATCCAACTCTTCGTCTGATGCACCACAGCCATATGATTTGTCCCACCAGCTGACCTGAAACTACATCCTGTAATGTTCCTGCTTCATACGAACAGGCTAATAATGACTTAGCCATCATTTAAATAGCATGCCTTCGTTTCTTGCATTGATTTGGAGTTATTTACTCAGGTTCAATGTTAACTTTTTTTATTCTCACTGCAGTTTATAAATGTATTGGGTTGTATGCTTCTCTCTATATCAGCTATAATAGGCTACAATTTTGTTATTATTTAATTAAACAGCATGTATTGTGTAAATTTAAGCAATGCAAACATTACTCTATGTTGAATTGCAATTGCATTCATAGCATTACATTTTGTTTCTTAAAGTTAGGCCCTGTAACTTGAAGAAATAGACGTTGCCCCTTTAATAACCGTACTGACTTTTCAAGAATTGATATATGTCTATAGTCTAGTCAAAACCTAACGTATCTAGCTCAAAACCTACTGTAGTCTAGTTCCAAAACCTACGATAGTCTAGTTCAAAACCTACAGTTAGTCTAGTCAAAACCTATAGTAGTCTAGTCAAACCTACATGTAGTCTAGTCAAAACCGTACAGTAGTCTAGTCAAAACCTACAGTAGTTCTAGCCAAAACCTACAGTAGTCTTACTCAAGACCTACAGTAGTAGTCTAGCCGAAACCTACCAATAGTCTAGCCAAAACTACAGTATCTAGTCAAAACCTACGTAGTCTAGCCAAAACCTACGAGTTAGTCACTACGTAGTCTAGCCAAAACCACAGTAGTCTAGCGCAAAACCTTACAGTAGTTAGCCCAAAACCTACAGTAGTTCTAGCCAAAGACCTACAGTAGTCTAGCCAAGACTACATAGTCTAGCCAAAACCTACAGTAGTTAGCCAAAGACTACAGTAGTCTAGCCAAGAAACCTACAGTAGTACAACTACAGTATACCAAGACAAACAGTAGGCTAGCGAAGACAAACAGAGTAGCGCAGCCTAAGACTAGCCAAGACTAAGTAGGCTACAGCTCAGAAGTAAAACCTACAGTAGGCTAGCAAGACTACAGTAGGCTAGCCCCAAAACCTACAGTAGTCTAGCCAAAACCTACAGTAGTCTAGCCAAAACCTACAGTAGTCTAGCCAAGACCTACAGTAGTCTAGCCAAGACCTACAGTAGGCTAGCCAATACCATGCTAGGTGTCCTTTTGTAGCTTTCTTTTTGTACAGTAGACAACAGTTTTCCACGTGACAAGTAAGACAACTGAGATGGTAGCCTATGATTTAAAAAGTCATCTATTTCATCTAACAAATCCAGGGAACGCATGATTGATATATTGATGTGCAACCTGTTGAAATAGGAATCCAGGGTTATCATCCAGGGTTATCATCCAGGGTTATCATCCAGGGTTATCATCCAGGATTATCCCATTTATTTTTGTGCATATTAGCCAAGGCTATATTATTATTCCCCAGATTGCTAATTAAATATGATCATATTTGCTAGATAGATTAGTCAATTAGCCTAAATGGCTATCAGTAAATGTAATGTCCCACAAAAACTCTCCAGCGCTAGGCCTACAACAGGCTACTTGATGTAGTCCTATTCACCACAAATGGCGCACTCCGCTTGGCTTCATGGCTGCATCAAAACCATATAGGCCTAATACTGTACATAGCATACTTCGGTTGTAAAGTGGTGCTATGAAGTCAATATTGAGAGGTGAGAAATAAACTATATACTCACAGAAAGTTGTGACTATCCTCTCTGTAACTAGAACACAAATAGTTGCTTTGAAAACTGTCTTTATCCCACAATTGCATTTTGGGTAACGGTCAAATGGTTGTGTTTATTAGAATGAACTGCCAAGTCAAAGGGTCACAAATGCGGGTGTTTTGGTGGCAGTTCTGAGCCCTGGTGCGTGTGTGCTTGCACCGACTTCTATACGCCTCTGCCTGCGGATTTTATAGATTTTCCTGAGCAAAGAAGGTAAAATCAATCAAGAAAACAAAGAGGCTATACTACAGTAATACAAATTCTCCTGCACACTGAGGACACAATGATACTTCCCTTTAGTCTCACTGGTTTACAATGAGTCACTGCAAACATGACCAGTTACAAGTGCCACACCACACACACACACACACACACACACACACACACACACACACACACACACACCTTGGAATTGCTCTGCACAACAATCAATCGGAAAACCAATTTCATAGTATGAAACAAAACAAAACTCAATTGCGTACTAACTCAAAACATGCTTTCTGGCTTTGTAAGACCACAGATAGCTTCATACTATAATGACATACCATCTTTTTTTTTGTAAGTACAGGGGAGCCACTGAGGCAAGGCCATTTATCGAAACAAAACAAACAGTAAAGAAACTATTAAAATATGTTATTTATTACAGTATAGGTAGGTGGGCTATATGTCTAAGTTCTCACTTCTGAGTTCTCCAATGTCTGAGTAAAGCCTTACAGATCTAAACTGCCTTAACTCCATATAGAATGTAAAGTAATGTTGTAATTTCTCACTGACGAAGTCACTCTGGATATGTGTCTGTTAAATTACTGAAATGTCCCCATGTTTGAGTTGGTAAACACAAGTATGAGTCACAGTTTGCGTGGCAAGTGTCTACGTACATTGCCCACTTACGGATCTGTATAATTTGTGTTGATGCAAGTAAGTGATGGGCTGAACCAGACTGAGTAGGGGTGGTCAAGGTCTAGCCCCTTGGCAACTGTAGCATAGCATACACACTGTACTACGCTGGCTCCTCCATTATTCATCCAGCTAGCAGACATTGTGCCAGGTTCTGACTGACTGGGATAAATGCCTGCTCAACTGGGTCTCTCTCTCTCTCTCTAGCCCCTAATCCTGGCTCCTAGTCCCCTAATCCTAGCCCTCTACCCTTAACCCAGGCCCCTAATCCTAGCCCCCTACCCTTAACCCAGGCCCCTAAGCCTAGTCCCCTAGCCCCTATTTGTACTCAGATTTAGTATTGTTGCACAAATAAGAACAAATTCTTATTTACAATGACGACCTACCCCGGTCAAACCCGGACGACGCTGGGCCAATTGTGCGCCGCCCTATAGGACTCCCAATCACGGCCGGATGTGATACAGCCAGGATGGTGGCATTCATTCACTGCAACACTGCACACATCGATTCAGCACACACACACCAGTTCAGCCCACAAGCCTTTGCAGGTGTGTGTGTGTGTGTGTGTGTGTGTGTGTGTGTGTGTGTGTGTGTGTGTGTGTGTGTGTGTGTGTGTGTGTGTGTGTGTGTATCGACACAGACATACACGACAGCGACGACGAGGCCAAAAGCCCTTGCCAGCCCAGAGCCTATAAATCAGGGATGTACATCTCAAGGTTGAATGGATTGAGGATGTTTTGTGTGGTTATTGGGCCTCGTCCATTTGATAGAACAATCTTTACGACAATTTAACAACGATATTAGGGCTATAATGGAGGGCTTTTAAAAAGAGGTCTATTCAAAGTGCCTGCCTGATAGCAATTATCTGATAGTAGTTTGAGTAGTGATTTCAAAATGTCTAGTATTACTAAATTACAGCCGACCACATTCATGAGAAATTCATCAAATCTTCATTAGATTAGAAAATGAATGCATCCCACATGGCAACCTATTCCCTACATAATGTACTGCTATTCCCTACATAATGTACTGCTATTCCCTACATAATGTACTGCTATTCCCTATATAATGTACTGCTATTCCCGTATATAATGTACTGCTAGTCCCTAATAGTGTACTGCTATTCCCCATATAATGTACTGCTATTCCCTACATAATGTACTTGCTACTTCCCTACAAATGTACTGCTATATCCCTACATAATGCACTTGCTATTCCCTACATAATGCACTGCTATTCCCTACATAATGCACTGCTATTCCCTGCATAATGTACTGCTATTCCCTACAATAATGTACTGTATTCCCTATAAATGTACTTCGCTATTCTCCTTATATAATGTACTGCTATTCCCTACAATAATGTACTGCTATTCCTTACATTAATGTACTGCTTTCCCGATATAATGTACTGCTATTCCCATATAATGTACTTGCCTATTTCCCTAGCTATAATGTACTTGCTATTCCCACAATGTTACTGCTATTCCCTAACATATCACTGCTATTCCTACATAATGTACTGCATTTCCCTTACATAATGTATGCTTATTCCCCTACACAATGTACTGCTATTCCCATCATTCCCTACATAATGCACTGCTATGCCCTACATAAGTACTGTTCATTCCCTAACATAATGTGCTGCTATTCCCTACATATGTTACTGCTCATTCCCACATAATGTACTGCTATTCCCTACATAATTGTACTGCTATTCCCTACACAATTACTGCCTATTCCCTACATAATGCTTTTACTCTAATTCCCTACATAATGTACTGCTATTCCCTACAAATGCACTGCATTCCCACTAATGCCACTGCTACTCGCGTACATAATGCCACTGCTATCCCATACATAATGCACCTGCTATTCCCCCTGCATAATGCCACTCATTCCCTACATAATTGCTACTCCTATGCCCTAATAATGTACTGCTATTCTCTATATAATGTACTGCTATTCCCTACATAATGTACTGCTATCCCCTACAATAAGTACTGCTATTCAATATAATTGTACTGCTTATTCCCATATAATGTACTGCTATTCCCTATATTAATGTTACTGCTATTCCCTACATAATGTACGGCTATTCCCTACATACTGTACTTGCTATTCCCTAACATAATGTACTTGCTTATTCCCCATATATGCACGCTACTTCCCTTTACACGAATGTACTGCTATTCCCCATATTCATGCGCTGAACTATTCCCCAATATAATGCACTGACCTATTCCCCTATAATGTACTGAATATTTCCCTACATAATGTACTGCGTATACCCTACATAATGGACTTATTCCCTACATAATTTACTGCTATTCCTAATAAATGTACTGCTATTCCCTACATAACTGTACTGCTATTCCTACAATGTACTGCTATTCCCTGACATAATTACTGCATTCCCTACATAATGTACTGCTATTCCCCATATAATTACGCTATTCCCTACATAATGTACTGCTATTCCCCATATAAGCGCTGCTATTCCCCAATATAATGCACTGCTATTTCCCCAATATAATTGTACTGCTATTCCGACATAATGTAACTCTATTCCCTATAGAATGCACACTTGCTATTCCCTACATAATGTACTGCTATTCCCCATATAATGCGCTGCTATTCCCCATATAATGCACTGCTATTCCCCATATAATGCACTGCTATTTTCACGCCCTGGCTTTAGTTATCTTTGTTTTCTTTATTATTTTAGTTAGGTCAGGGTGTGACATGGGGGATGTTTGTGTGTTTTTTGTCTAGTCTAGGGTGTGTGTATTGTGTAGGGGGTTTTGTAGAGTTCATGGGGTTGTGTTCAGTGTAGGTGTTTATGTAAGTCTATGGTTGCCTGGATTGGTTCTCAATTAGAGACAGCTGTCTATCGTTGTCTCTGATTGAGAGCCAAATTTAGGCAGCCATAGGCATTAGGTAGGTTGTGGGTAATTGTCTATGTCTTGACGTTAGTTGCTTGTGTCTGCACTTTCGTTTTGTAGCTTCACGGTCGTTTGTTGTTTTGTCTAGTTTGTATTAGTGTTCGTGTTCGTTTCATCTTCAAATACATAAAAGATGTATTTATATCACGCTGCGCCTTGGTCCTCTCTTTCACCCGAAGACGATCGTGACAGCTATTCCCCATATAATGCACTGCTATTCCCCATATAATGCACTGCTATTCCCCATATAATGTACTACTATTCCCCATATAATGCACTGCTATTCCCCATATAATGTACTGCTATTCCCCATATAATGCACTGCTATTCCCCATATAATGCACTGCTATTCCCCATATAATGCACTGCTATTCCCCATATAATGCACTGCTATTCCCCATATAATGTACTGCTATTTCCTATGTAATGCACTACTATTCCCTATGTAATGCACTACTTTAGACCAAAGCACTATGGGCAATGGGCAAAAGTAGTTCACTATAGGCAATAGGGTGCCATTTAGGACTCACACTGTCAACAACCCCAGGTGGACATGGAGAACACAATACTCAATATGCAGTAAATAAATATGAAGGTAGATCAGGGATATGAGGGTTAATCAGATCTGAGCCCTCTTATCAGGGACTGATTGAGACCTGGGACACCAGGGGTGTATTCATTAGGCACCAAACGGAAGAAAACGGGAGTGAAACAGGGAGGGACTACCATGACTTGTCCAATCAGAAACACTATTTTAGTTTCAAAACTTGATTACACTGGCTGTAGAGTGCTGCCTTGTAGCCTATAGGGACACGTCTCTGTGTATAGCTTGGGATTACATCCCATCACAGGCCTCGGTCAGAACCCCTCCACGTACAGTAGCCTAAATATGTACAAACAGCCTCCTGTCTTATTGCAGGATTTACGTCTTCATTTCCACAATGACATCCCATCAGGCACAACAAGGTTCAGATAATATAAAAAATAATTTCAAATGGCTTTATCTGTGCTCGATTGAGCTAGTCTGTCTTAACGGACCAATAGCATGGTCACAAAACAGAAAACCCCAGCCTAGAGCAAACGCTCAAACTATTGGAAAGATTGCGAATAGTATTTGAACCCAGGTCTGGAATCAGTATGCTGTGGCAGTTCCCCCAAGCGAGTCCTTTCCACTGTGGTCCTGATCTCAGATCAGTGTTTAGCCATCTGATTGAACAGAAGAAGTGGATGACTGGGGCAGGAAGGGAGGCAGGGGGGACTTAAGTCAGTCCGACCCACTGCTAATACAAGTCTACGTCCCAAAGGGGCACTCTATTCCCTATATAGTGCACTACTTTTGACCAGGCTCTGGTACATATAGTGCACTATGTAGGGAATAGGCTACCATTTGGGACACAGCCAGCCACTGCTAATGCATGAGATCCTATCAGTCAGAGTGAAGTGATTGATTCAGACTGGCTAGACATGTAACATGCACGGGTTAGACATGTAACACGTACGGGTTAGGCATGTAACACGTACGGGTTAGGCATGTAACACGTAC
>NC_036866.1:6927375-6937879 GCF_002910315.2 Salvelinus sp. IW2-2015
GTTTACATACACTCAATTAGTATTTGGTAGCATTGCCTTTAACTTCTTTAACTTGGGTCAAACGTTTTGGGTAGCCTTCCACAAGCTTCCCACAATAAGTTGGGTGAATTTTGGCCCATTCCTCCTGATAGAGCTGGTGTAACTGAGTCAGGTTTGTAGACATCCTTGCTCGCACACGCTTTTTCAGGTCTGCCCACAAATGTTCTATAGAATTGAGGTCAGGGCTTTGTGATGGCCACTCCAATACCTTGACTTTGCTGTCCTTAAGCTATTTTGCCACAACTTTGGAAGTATGCTTGGGGTCACTGTCCATTTGGAAGACCCATCTGTGACCAAGCTTTAACTTCCTGACTGATGTCTTGAGATGTTGATTCAATATATCCACATAACTTTCCTCCCTCATGATGCCATCTATTTTGTGAAGTGCACCAGTCCCTCCTGCAGCAAAGCACCCCCACAACATGATGCTGCCACCCCCGTGCTTCATGGTTGGGATGGTGTTCTTCGGCTTGCAAGCCCCCCCCTTTTTCCTCCAAACATAACGATGGTCATTATGGCCAAACAGTTCTATTGTTGTTTCATCAGACCAGAGAACATTTCTCCAAAAAGTACGATCTTTGTCCCCATCTGCAGTAGTCTGGCTTTTTTATGGCGGTTTTGGAGTAGCGGCTTCTTCCTTGCTGTGCGGCCTTTCAGGTTATGTCGATATAGGACTGGTTTTACTGTGGATATAGACACTTTTGTACCTGTTTCCTCCAGCATCTTCACAAGGTTGTTCTGGGATTGATTTTCACTTTTCATCTCTAGTAGACAGAACGCATCTCCTTCCTGAGCGGTATGACGGCTGCGTGGTCCCATGGTGTTAATACTTGTCTGATTTCTTTTGATTTTCCCATGATTTTCCCAAGCAAAGAGGCACTTTGAAGGTAGGCCTTCAAATACATCCACAGGTACACCTCCAATTGACTCAAATTATGTMAACTAGCCTATCAGATGCTTCTAAAGCCATGACATCATTCTCTGTAATTTTCCAAGCTGTTTCAAGGCACAGTCAACTTAGTGTATGTAAACTTCTGACCCACTGGAATTGTGACACAGTGAATTATAAGTGAAATGATCTGTCTGTAAACAATTGTGGGAAAAATTACTTGTCATGCACAAAGTAGATGTCCTAACCGACTTGCCAAAACTATGGTTTGTTAACAGAAATGTGTGGAGTGGTTGAAAAACGAGTTTTAATGACTCCAACCTTCCGACTTTCAACTGTAAGCTTCCCACACACACACACAACACACACACACACACACACACACTAACACACACACACACACACACCCAGCACACCCACACACAACACCACACACCACACACACACACACACACACACATCACACACACACACACACACACACAGGAAAACGGTGGTTCAGCATAGCTTTACACACACACGTGAGGCCAAAAGCTGCAGCAATATTTATATTCCGTCCATCGTCGCACGTCTTTACTCTCATTTCCATTTCGGAAAGCTTTTTTGATTCTAACATGTAAAGGAAGTAAAACCCATCACATCTGAACGACCGCCTATCAGCCAAAATAAAAAAGCGTGTGTGTCAGGCAAAGTACAAAAGCTTGAAAAAGTGTCATAATGTACCAGCCATTCCTAACAAGTCATTTCACCACTGCTCTTAAATGGACTGAGTTTAAGTAGCATTGATTGTGTCAGAGGTAAGTCAACGGTGACCTCATCAGACCCACCTTAAGTTGTCAGAAGGAAAAGCTTTTATGGACGGTATTTGTGCGTCGGTGGTGTGTCTGTGGTGTGGAAGGAAATGTTGAAAGAGGAAAACCACAGGCCACTGGACAGACAGACGCTAGTCACCCACTTTAATAGTTTAGCAGAGGAAAACCACGGCGCCCACTGGACAGAGACGCCTAGTCACCCACTTTAATAGTTTAGCAGAGGAAAACACACGGGCCCACTGGACAGACAGACGCTAGTCACCCACTTTAATAGTTTAGCAGAGGAAAACCCACGGGCCCAACTGGACAGACAGACGCTAGTCACCCACTTTAATAGTTTAGCAGAGGAAAACACAGGCCCACTGGACAGACAGCCGCTAGTCACCCACTTTAAAAAGCTTAGCAGGAGGAAAACCCAGGTGGCCCACTGGACAGACAGACGCTAGTCCCCCACTTTAATAGTTTAGCAGAGGAAACCACGGGCCCACTGGACAGACAGACGCTAGTCACCCACTTTAATAGTTTAGCAGAGGAAAACACACGGGCCCACTGGACAGACAGACGCTAGTCACCACTTTAAAAGCTTAGCAGAGGAAAACACACGGGCCCACTGGACAGACAGACGCTAGTCACCCACTTTAAAAGCTTAGCAGTGGTGAAGAGTGAGAAAGTAAACCTCTATTCTCTACTGGCCCCACTTTAAATAGCTTGACTGACTTTCTTGGTTGTTGGGAAATCGATTTTAGTAAAGGGCATTCTATGGCGGAATGACCCAATAATAATTATAAACTGGGTAGTTCAAGCCCAGCKTTGCKTYGTGCCTAAGAACAGCCCTTATCGGTGTTCTATTGGCCATATACCACACCCCCCCCTGCCTTATTGCGCGAGTATAGATTGGGTTTGTGGAGTGCTTTTACACCAGGGACTCAAAGCGCTTTGACATTGTTTGGGTGGCAGAACTCTAGTCTGGAATTGAACGGATATGCTCCGCTGCACCATTCTTGCACGAATCCAGGCTGGTGGGACCAGGCCAATAGAGTAGAGCTCAGAGCCTGACATGGACAGTAGGCTGACTTTCATTTAAAGGGATTGTTCACCCAAAAGTTGAGATGTTGAGCTAACTGAAGGTACAGGAGACACTCAAGTAATTCTGTTGTTGAGGTGAGCTATCCCTTTAAGGCCTATATACACACAGCAAGACAGTGTTTTCACTGGCAGTCATTTATGAGAAGATCCACGCACAAGTAAACAGAATTTCAACATGCTTATGAGGCGTGAATGAGACGAGGGAAAAGGAGGATGTACCCAACAACACAGTTTCCGATTGGTCAAGAGAATAGATGCTGACCTTTGACTCCCTCCAGCTCTTCGTCCTGGTCCTCTGTCAGCTGACCGGGTGGCCGGTAGGGCGGTGGGAGTCTCATCGGGGGAGGGGCACCTCCTACTTCTGCTTTCTGCAGAGGGGAAACCAAAGATATGACGTGTAGGTCAGGAAGTGGGCAACTCTGGACCTGCAGCACTCCGGGATCAACGCTGTCCATCCCTGACACAGCCTAAAGTGGCTTCCTTCCTCTCCCGCCATTCACCTGCACCAGGAACTGGACAGTCTAACTCGCTGCAAGAGGAAGTGTTCACCCAAGAGAAGATGTGACCCTGTCCTTGGAAACGTCATAAAGAGAAGCCTTGGAGAGAAAAAAAGATGAGAGAAAAGAGAGAGCGCCTTTGGGAGGGGTAGTAGATGACAGGGAAAAGGATGAGGGCCTCCAGGAGGGGTAGTAGATGACAGGGAAAAGGATGAGGGCCTCCAGGAGGGGTAGTAGTCTTTCCCACTCGTCCTCTACTACCAACACTCCTGGGGAAAAAGGCCCCCCGGCCCCTTTATATCCCCTTCAAATAATCGCCAGACCATCCCCTGTCAGTTAGCGCACCTTCCCTCCTGGAGGCCCCTCATCCTTTCCCTGTCTAGCCATCTACTACCCTCTGGAGGCCTCCATCCTTTCCCCTGTCATCTATACCCTCCTGGAGGCCCTCATCTTTCCCCTGTCATTATACCCTTCCTGGAGGCCCTCATCCTTTCCCTGTCATCCTACTACCCTCCTGGAGGCCCTCATATTTCCCCCTCGTCACCTACTACCGGTCTCCCTCCTTGAGGAGGCCCTCGAATCCTCCCTTGTTCATCTATCTACAAGTCAAGTCTACCTGCTCCTTGAGTTCCTCATTCACTTTCTCCCTGGTCATGTAACTAATTTAGCCTTTTGGTTTATTAACCTCCTGATAGGCCGACTCATTCCTTGTTCCCCTGTTTATGATACTACAGCCTTCCCTGGAGGCCTCATCCCTTCCCCTTGTTTCCCATCTACTACCCGCGTTCTCCTGTGAGGCCTCATCCTCCCCTGTCCATCTACTGACCCTACTTGGAGGCCCTCATCTTGTTCCCCTGTCACTGCTACTTACCTGTAACCATGTGTTCCTGGAGGCCTCCATTCCCCCCTTCCCCTGTCACTTTCTACTACCTTCCTTTTCTTTGTGCCTGAGGCCCTTCATCCTCATTCTCCTTGTGTCATAATCTGAAGTACCGGACGACTGGAATCCGTCATGCCGGGAGAGCTCAGAAATGGAGACACCCTCAAGCAGGTTGGATCACTAGCCACCATTCCTTGGTCCTGGAAGGCCTTCATCCTTTCCCCTGTCATCTACTACCCCTCCTGGAGGCCCTCATCCTCCCCCTGTCATCTACTACCTCTCCTGGAGGCCCTCATCCCTCTTCCCCCCTGTCATCTACTACCCTCCTGGAGGCCTCATCCTTTTCCCCTGTGCATCTACTACCTTCCCTGGAGGCCCTCATCCTTCATTACACCCTGTCATCTACTACCCCTCCTGGAGCCCTCATCCTTTCCTGTCATCTACTACCCTCCTGGAGGCCTCATTCATCCTTTTTCTCTTCATCTACTACCTCTCCTGGAGGCCCTCATCCTTCCCTGTCATCTTACTACCCTCCAAGGCGCTCTCTCTTTCTCTCTCATCTTTTTTTCTCTCCAAGGCTTCTCTTGACGTTTCCAAGGACAGGGTCACTTTTCTCTTGGGTGAACACTCCTCTTGCAGGAGTTGACTGTCCAGTTCCTGGTGCAGGTGAATGGCGGGAGAGGAAGGAAGCCACTTTAGGCTGTGTCAGGATGGACAGCGTTGATCCGGAGTGCTGCAGGTCCAGAGTTGCCCACTTCCTGACCTATACACGCCATATCTTTGGTTTCCCCCTCGTGCAGAAAGCAGAAGTAGGCTAGCGTAGAACTGGCAGTAAGTAACGTAATCCTCCCCCGATTGATGAACTCCTCAACCCTGTAAAGGCTCCAAAAAAATTGATGGTGCTGTGATGCATTGCCCTGTTTTCTCTCTACCGGCCTACCCCGTCCAGCTTACAGAGGACCAGGACGAAGAGCTGGAGGGAGTCCAAAGTCAGCTATCTATATCTCTATAATCGGAAATCTGTGTTGTTGGGAGTAAATACGATCTCCTTTATTCCCCTCGTCTCATTCACGAAGTCGGGAGCTCGATAAGCGATGTTGAAATTACCCTGTTTTCGATTGCGTTTTGAGGGATCTCTGCTCAGTAATGACTTGCCAGGTGGAAAACCTGTCTTGCGTGTGTGTAATAGGCTTAAAGATAGCTCACCTCAACAACAGAATTTACTGCTGAAGTAGTTCCTTCCTGTAGCCATTGCAATTAGCTCAACATCTCACCTAATTTGGAGCGTTGCTACTTCTCGCATGGATTCCCTCGTTCAATGGTGTAAATTGAGACTCTGTTCTAACGGAGTCAGCCCGTGAATTCGTTTGTACCATCTGTAGCAGGTTACACTCTTGTAGCTCTAACATACTATTACTGTATGGGTCGTCAGTGGTCCTCAACAGGCGTGCTCTCTCATCCTCTGGACATATCACTTGTGCTATAGGCGAGTATGTAAATGATTTGCAATGAGACCATTCTATCAATTTAAAAGCGGAGAATCTCCAATCCAGTCTATCTCATTATTATATACACACTGCATTACATTACCTGACGATTATATTTCTCGAGCAACATATGCTGCCCAATAAGCGTATACATGTGAGAAAAATCCATCACAATTGTCCTCATCTCTAATTGAAAATAGTTAAGTTCTTTAGAGGTAATTCTCTCTTGAGTGGGATGGTAGCATAAGGCAACAAGTTAAACTACTATTAGTCAACACAGTGATTCTTCAAGACAACACTATCGTAATATCGCAGATGTCCACCGGAGACATGTGGGCGAAGCAAAGAAAATAACCCTCATCCGTCTGAGTTTAACACTTGTTGCAGGGTATTAAAAACCACTTGTTTTTCTTACTTTAAGAGACCCTGTGATACAGATTTGAGACCAATTTTTTTAGAGATCTTGTCTTCTTATTCCTCACTTTAAGTAAGAGATAGATCAATAGAAACGTGGTCGGATTTTTCACATTTTGCTAGAGCAACTGGTTATGGGTCCCTATGAGAGATGTTGAATATGAGGGTCTGAAAAGTTGGTAATGGAATTTATCACTTGTTAATAGTTACTATGGCTACGTTTGTAGTGCCGAGAGGGTATTGTAGGTGACTATTATGGGAGGGCCAATTTAGAACAAATACACAGCGGGGTCATTATTTGAGTGGCTTATGTCAACTATCAGGAGACCGACCACCAAGTCGCATTCCTCTGCTAGAACTGTCGTTATCATATGGGGCTTGAACTACCGCCCAATGGTTTGCTAGTCACATAGAGTTGATCTTTCGCAGTGTGTGGTCGCAATGAGATGTCAAATCTTAAAGTATCTCGAGCATCGAGTAGTCTGTATGCGCTCAGTAATTCGCCAGGCATGCTTATGCAAAATCCTCGTCTGTAGTCCTCTTTGTATGCCGACTAGCGCACATATATGAAGAAGTCAGCTGCGAAGCTTAGGTACGGTACATAGAGTAGGGGGAAGTCTTCTAGATTTAAAAGTAGAAATAAGACGGTTTTATACCTTTTTCTGCACAATCTTTGTGCTCGTACCTCACTCTGGCTTATGCTATGCTATTAGAACACGCTTGGGTGACTAGCTGTCCGTGTGGGATCCGCAGTGCATACTGGTTTGCTCTCGCCAGATTGGGTCCCGTGAATGTGCTTCTTGCACACATGGCATCAGACTGACAGCATCAGTCTTGGTCAGAATGGAGGGTGATCTGGAGGGGTTCGCTTAGTACTGTCCAATTGTGGACGAGTAAAGCAAGCGTGTGCGAGTATTATTCCTCTGAAGACTAAAGATTCATTGAAAATTGTTATTATCTGTGTGGAACCAAGAACTCTAGCAGGTCGTCGGGTCCTCGGCCAAAGAAGCATTCTCGCGGACCCCTTGAACACTCCCGTGCGCAGTTATTTTCCTGGTTCATGCTCACACAACCTATTAAAGTGGGTGATCTAAGCTTGTCTTGTCTGTATACAATTGGACTGTAAACCATTTCCCCATGCGCGCTCTTCACTCAATTCTCGTAGCTCACAGCTTTAAAGTGGGTGACTAGCGTCTGTCTGTCCAGCAATGGGGAGCCTCGATATGGTTTTACTTACTAAAGCTCAAGCAACAAGGTTTATTTAGAAATGGTGGGTGTGCATTAATGCTGTCTTAAAGATGCTAGTGCACTAACTGAAATATCACACCTTAGTGGAGGCAGGAAGCAGCTCCGTGGAGCTTTCCTTCCTTACTCAGTGATACTACTTTAGATGTGAGGGTGGCACCCTATTGTTGAGCAGTTCATGTCTGTCACGCGCGCGCGATTTACAGCGTCAAGTATGTTCTTTCTTTCTGCGGTATCTATTAAAGAGTCTGAGTCGACTCACTGGTCTAATCGCTGCTTGGCAACACTGGGGTCAACAATGACCTCTTTGAGGAGGTTTTGATGCCTTTTTTTGTGTCGTAAATTGTATAAGATGGCGAGTGACTACGCTTGGTTAAGCTGTCTGTCCAGGTCGCGGTCCTTGTGGTTTGGTTTCGCCTGTTCACTCCTCCAGACGCGGACACACACCACCGACCCATGCTCCTACCATAAATCTATGCAAGATCCGCTAAACGTCAAGTTATCTTGCTAGGGGTCGCTGGTATGTTGGACCTCGAGCTGTTTCAGCATACCAAGAGCTTTGTTCCTTCTGACGACACAGTTAAGCGGTCGTAGTTTGCCTTCAGCTGTCTCTTCGCTATGAGCACGGATTCTGACTCGTTGAAGCTTACTCCTCGGTGGACTACAGTCCATCGAGGGACCCTTCGGTTGCCTCGGGCGGACGCTACTTCTGATGGGAGATTCTCATGGTATTCCTAGCACTTTTGTGTTCTGTCAAGTGTTTCTAACTATTGGGTTTCGTTGGCTGTGGTTAAACGTCAGCTCCTCAGTTGTTGTAATACGTTGGGCTCGATTGTGCGTCTTGAATATAGGGATTCTGTCAAGTTATGTAGAGCTGGGGTAAGATGGGCTAGCGCTGACCATGTCCAATGTTCTGAAGTGTCGCTAGAAATGCTTTGGAGCAGTCGCTATAGTCTTTCTATTGTTCAACAGTAATCTGCTCCTGACACTATTCTCCGTAATCGCCTATTTCTATTTTGGCTGATAGCGTCTGGCTCCGTTCTAGCAGAATTGTGAAGTTGCTCGCCAGTCTCGCTTGCCAGATCTGTCTAATGTATACATGTACTCCAGACTCACTATCAGAATAGATTGTCAGATAATGTGCGTAAATGAGAAAGGAGTCCTCAGCATCTGAACGTACCGAGAGGACGTTGGAGATCAGCGGAATAGGATTTACAATCCAGTATGAGCTTGTCTGATTACAGCTTGTGCTTAGCGCTAGATTGTGTGTGCCTCAATATATGGCATATATAAGAGTGTCGATGATACGCTTCTTTGTTGCTCGTAGATAACACGAGAGAGTATCCTTTGTCGTGTACTCGTGTGTGTAGGAGCGTGTGCTTGAGCTGTGTAGTGTGTGTGCGTTTGGTGCTGATGAACTTCGCCTAAGTGCGGTCTGGCTGATGGTGTCCTGTTGTGTTCGTCGCTGGAGAGAGTGGTTGTGTGCTCGTGTGCTCTGTGGGGCTCGATGATGTGTGTGTGTGGTGCTGCTGGTATGGTGGTTGTGTGGTGGACTGCTATACGGTTGAAGTCGGGACGGTGGAGTCATAAAAAATAAAACTCGTTTTTTCAACGATGCGATCAATGCTCCACATCATCTTGCTGTATGAGTATCTTAAACCATCTCCATCACAAAGGTTTTGGCAGGAGAACTCTAGGAGTCTCTGTGCATGTGACTCAGTGACAATGAGGCTACGTGTTTGTGCTATGACTATAGTGAAGGGGGGCCTTTTCTCGACCACAAAATGATTATACCGACGATCATTTCTACCTTACTCAATCCCCCCTGCCCTCACCTCGCTCGCTACCAATTCCGATCGGCCCTCCAGCCAAAAGTTTACAGACACTGAAGTTGAACTGCGGCCTTGAAGACAGCTTGGAAAATTACAGAGAATGATGTTCATGGGTTTAGAAGCATCTGCATAGGCTCTAGCTTTACATAATTTGAGGTCACAATTTTGGAGGTGTACTGTGGATGTATGTGTAGAACGTGCTCTCACCTTCAAAAGTGCCTTCTGGTCTGGTGGGGAAAATCATGGAAAATCAAAAGAACACTAAGCTGCGACATATGGTGAAGTAAGACTACTGCGTGGTATGGGCAACACTTGGCTACCGATTCTCAGATGCCATGCTATGAGAGACCAGTAGATGTTCTTGGGGCCGCTCAAGACCGAGAGAAGATGTCATGCTTGCAATGTCTACTAGAGAATGAAAGTGATATTAAATGGTACAATTCCCAGACACATACTCCGCAGATCTGTGCTGTTCAACAGAAATGCTCGGATGAGTATACAGGTACAGAGCTCTAAGTGCGGTCATCATAACGTCTTCAGTCAGTGACCACACTCAGTCATAGTGTACCCCCTTTTTGACTCATACAGCTACATCGAATAGAGATATGCGCATACAGCGATATGGAAGACACAGAACAGTTCTAGCTATTTTTTGTTTCATCACGAAAACCGCCATAAAAAAGCCGACTACTGCAGATGGGGAGCCAAGAGAGTACAGTTATCTTTTCACAGTTACGATCCTTTTGTTCTCTCAGAGAAGAGGTCAGTCTGTGCTAGATGACACCAGATCAAGTACTGGCTAGAACTTGTTATTGGCCCGTTATGGAGAGACAGTAGGCTATCTTCCTTGCTGTTAGCGGTGTTTTTTGGCACGGTTATCAGGTTATGTAGATATAGGGGGGACGGGGCCTTGTCATGTCTACAGAAGAACTACGCTCAGCCAGCAACCATAATAAGAGCTAACGCGGGGTGGCTATGCATGCTATGTTGGTGTGGTCGCTCAGCATTTCACATATGTCTGCTGCTGTTAGTTGTAGGTGTCTTACTGGGTGATTGAATTTGCTCTACATTTCCCATCAAAAGTACGATTCATCAACACTAGAAGAGATAAGACAGAACTGCGCATCAATGAAGGGAGGTAAGTTATGTGGATTATATTGAATCAACATCTCAAGACATCCACTCTAGGAAGTTATACTAGGCTGGTAGGTTCACCGGGCGAGCGTGGAATTCCGAGTTCTGGTTGTTATACATTGCCTTAAGGCTAATCGGAACACGCTCGAGGTACCATTACCCTTCCAAAGTTGTGGGCAAAATAGCTTA
>NC_036866.1:6937904-6942904 GCF_002910315.2 Salvelinus sp. IW2-2015
CCCTGTCATCTTACTACCCTCCTGGAGGCCCTCATCTCCCCTGTCATCTACTACCCCTCCTGGAGGCCCTCATCCTTTTCCTGTCATGCTACTACCCCTCCTGGGGCCCTCATCCTTTCCCTGTCATCTTATACCCCCTCCTGGAGGCCCTCATCCTTCCCCTGTCATCTACTACCCTCCTGGAGGCCCTCATCCCTCCCCTGTCATCTACTACCCCTCCTGGAGCCCTCATCCTTTCCCCTGTCATCTACTACCCCTCCTGGAGCCTCATCCTTTCCCCTGTCATCTACTACCCCTCCTGGAGGCCCTCATCCTTTTCCCTGTCATCTAATACCCTCCTGGAGGCCCTCATCCCTCCCCCTGTCATCTACTACCCCTCCTGGAGGCCTTCACCTTTCCCCTGTCATCTACTACCCCTCCTGGAGGCCCTCATTCCCCCCTGTCATCTACTACCCCTCCTGGAGGCCCTCATCCCTCCCTGTCATCTACTACCCTCCTGGAGGCCCTCATCCTTTTCCCTTGTATCTACTACCCCTCCTGGAGGCCCTCATCCTTTTCCCTGTCATCATGAGGGCCTCCAGGAGGGGTAGTAGATGACAGGGGAAAGGATGAAGTGTGGTGTGTTTGGTGCCAGGCAGCACTACAGCACCTCTCTATTCAACTAAAGCAGTTGAGAAATGTAACTGTGCAGTACATGAATGGGCTCCTTGTCTGCATTCTCAGACCTCTAAATGGGGTCTATTCCTCAACGTTCCCTAATGTCACTTCCCCATCCATCTAATGCACTTTACATATCCAACATTATCCAAAGGCAGATATATACAGTAGTATCCAGTTCAACCCGAGACATATGATCTCAATGTAATTAAACCGGCTAATTAATTGTGCTTAACAGCCCTCCATCCTCCAGAGTTGGACGTGATGCTAATAGATCTGGGTCTATTAAGCCAAATTATTAAGGTTAATTGCAGACTGACTGTTCTAATCAAGCTAGGCTCACTAAGGCACTTTTAGAGTGATGAGATTCCTTTCTCCCTCCCTCCTTCCGTCCTGGTAACTTAAAAGGAAATACAAGGTAATAAACATTCGGGCTGTCAATGACTAAAAGAAATGTGGGTTGACCAAGAGTCGTCTGTTTTTGCGACCAATCGATTGGTCAAAATTTTAAAACATGTATTTTTCCATATATTAGACACATCCTATTTGTTTTAACCAAATCAACTATATGAAGCAACATCTCAAGACATCAGTCAGGAAGTTAAAGCTTGGTCGCAAATGGGTCTTCCAAATTAACAATGACCCCAAGCATACTACCAAAGTTGTAGCAAAATGGCTTAAGGACAACAAAGTCAAAGTATTGGAGTGGCCATCACAAAGCCCCGACCTCAATCCTATAGAACATTTGTGGGCAGAACTGTAAAAGCGTGTGCGAGCAAGGAGGCCTACAAACCTGACTCAGTTACACCAGCTCTGTCAGGACGAATGGGCCAAAATTCACCCAACTTATTGTGGGAATCGTAACGTTTGACCCAAGTTAAACAATTTAAAGGCAATGCTACCAAATATTAATTGATATTAACATTAATATTAATTGAGTGTATGTAAACTTCTGACCCACTGGGAATGTGATGAAAGAAATAAAAGCTGAAATAAATTATTCTCTCTACTATTATTCTGACATTTCACATTCTTAAAATAAAGTGGTGATCCTAACTAACCTAAAACAGGGAATTTTTACTAGGATTAAATGTCAGGAATTGCGAAAAACTGAGTTTAAATGTATTTGCTAAGATGTATGTAAACTTCCGACTTCAACTGTAGCTTACATGCAGCACTTCGTTAATTTTATCCATTCAGTTATTGTTTTCTTGCACAAACCACGAGTAACACCTGTCAAACTCAGACATATCTCTCAAAACACAGGGATGTCGATTCACACGGGACTAGTATGATCAGAGGACCTTGGAGTTCAGAAGGTTATTCTGACTGGAATTTTTTTAAATTACTGACATTGAATTTTCGGACAGGACTCAAATTACAGATGTGGTGTTTTGTGATTGTGTGCATAATTACATTACCCGACCTCCCCCAGTAAACTAATAGGTTATGTCATGACTGTCCTGTGAGGATCCAGATGGGTCGGATCAGCTTTGCAGTGGATGACTAGTAGAGGGGGGAGTGGAGCTGGTGGGGGGGTTGACATTTCACACCCTGTTGTAAATCAGGGATTAGAACTTTCATTTATCTCCCTCTCCAAATTCAAACAAAAATATGCATTTGTTTCACAGACGTTTCCTGCCGAAACTCTAACACGTTCTAAAGCAAATACTGGAACAATATTTCTAAAATAGAACGTGGGGAATGGTCAAAGGTGATCTACAGAATAATAATGTCATTTGGGTTGTTATTTTGGGATGTCATTAAAAATGTTATAAAGGAAATACTGTAACTTGAAAAGTATACACACTATGTGTGAAGTGTCCATCCTCTACGTTGTGTATGAAATATGACAGACGCTGAGTGTTTTTGTTAAGAAAGGGATGTGATCTTATAACTTCTTGGAACTATAGGGGGTGCTGTTCCGCATTAGCATATTTGGGTCTCCAAATTAAACTGCCTCGTGCTAAATTCTTGATCGTACAATATGCATATTATTGTTATTATTGGATAGAAAACACTTTCTAGTTTCTATAGCCGTTGGAATTTTGTCTCTGAGTGGTACAGAACAATATCTACAGCACTTTTCATGACAGGGGTCAGATTTCAGAAATTTTTACCCCTGATCTGGAGTCTGTTTTTAAGGCGACAGTGAATGCTATGAAGAAACCGACACTGCCTACGTCTTCCTCTGGGTGTCTGTACGTCATCACGTTTTGAATGGAATCGATTGCACAATCCCAGCCCATATAAACCACAAAACGTGGGAGTACACTCTCTTTGTTCGCGCGTCACAAGCAGGATGGACATCGGACTTGCCTCATTCCAAATCGTTGTTTAACCAGTAATATTTTCTGGTCATGTTTTACTCGTTATAGTGTTAAAAACATCATAATGTAGTTAATTTGAACCGTTTTATGCAATTTATATCCGTTTAGTGCGATTCTGAGGAATTTCTTTGTCGTGCACTTTTTAGCTTTGGGAACGTTTCGGGGTCTCGTCGTTGGTAGTGGACATTTCGAAGGACAGAGGACATCTATCGACCAAAAGAATTTATAACATAGAAAGGATACATTGCCCAAGAATCTGATGGAAGAACAGCTCAAAGTAAGCAATATTTAATATGAAATCGTTGTTCTGTCGAAATATTTTAAACGCATATTTCGCCATTTTGTTGGTATAGCTTCACTTGGCGAACCCTGTATTGAAAAGTAAGGATAATTTTAAAAATGTAAGTCAGCGGTTGCATTAAGAACTAATTTGTCTTTCGATTCCTGTCAACTCTGTATTTTTTAGTCAAGTATATGATTAGCTTTCGATTAAACTAATCACTCGAAAGCTGACGTCCTCATTTTGATGCTTGAGTTGTGACTATTTCCATTGTATAACACGGTTTTGTATGGCTAAATATGCACATTTTCGAACAAACTGTATATGTATGTTGTAAAATGATGTTACAGGAGTGTCATCGGAAGGAATTCTGAGAAGGTTAGTGAAAAAACTTAATATATTTTGGCGATGAATAACGTTATAGCTCCTTGCCTTTTGAATTCATGCTCTACTAACGTTTGCACATGTGGTATGCTAACTATCGATTTATTGTGTTTTCGCTGAAAACGCTTCGAAAATCTGAAATATGGTCTGAAATCACAAGAACTGTGTCTTTTCCATTGCTATGCTTTTGTCTATTTTTATGAAATCGTTTTAATGATGAGTAATTGGTTCTACACGTTGCTCTATCTAGTAATTCTAGTCGATTTTTGTGATGGTCGGTTGCAATTGTAAAACTGCTGATTTTTACCTGAAATATGCACTTTTTTTCTAACACACCGTATCCTATACCATAAATTATGTATCAGACTGTCATCTGATGAGTTTGTTTTCTTGTGTGTGGCTACAAATCTTAGTTTTAGCCGAATTGGTGTGCTAGTGGTGGAGAGAGAAATGGTGGACAAAGAAAGATGGTGTATTTTGCTAACGTGGTTAGCTAAAAGATTTACATTTGGTGTCTTCCTGTAAAACATTTTAAAAAACAGAAATGATGGGTTTAAATTCACAAGATCTGTATCTTTCATCTGGTGTCTTGGACTTGTGATTTAATGATATTTAGATGCTACTATTTACTTGTGAAGCTATGCTAGCTATGCTAATCAGTGTGGGGGGGGTGGGGGGTGCTCCCGGATCCGGGTTTCTGAGGCAGTAGAAGATAAACTATAAGAGGAAATTGTTTCTATAACTTTGTACAAGTGAGTAGTCACCGCTCCTTTGAGAGAGCGTGTCAGCATGACGAACTGCCCCTTTTGAAGAACTGTAGAAAATGAGGGGTTAAGAATTAACATATCAGACCAGAGAGGCGTGTAGCTGCAGCTCACGTCCAAAGTAGTTTGAACTCTGAAATCTCAACACGAGGTAGAGACGATAACATCACCTCCCGGAAAATCACTGGTACGGCTGATTAGCTGTCCTAAGTAAAGTATCTAGAAAAGCAAAATTAAGTGGGACCCCTCTACTACTCTTCTGAAATCACCATGGTACGCTACTCTCATCAACCAATGGGAACCATCGACACGGCTGGCCAGCCTGTCTTCAAAGAGGCAGCTTCAGGAGAGAATGGAAGGGAAATCAACTCTGTAGTTCTGATCAGGACTACACAGCGAACCAAGGCATTTACACGTAAATACATTCATGATTTCTTACTCCAAACGGGCGGCGGTCTGTGTGCAAAGTACATGATTACTGTGAGAGTAGTTTCTAAAATGTACCAACGATATGTGTCTCTTTCTCTGTCTCTCTCTCCATCTCTATTGTGTCAGTCTGCTAGGGACCTGTTTCTACTGTATTAA
>NC_036866.1:6947904-6951932 GCF_002910315.2 Salvelinus sp. IW2-2015
ATCACAATTCGTGGGTCAGAAGATTACATACACTAAGTTGACGGTGCCGTGAAACAGCTTGAATTCCAGAAAATTACGTCATGGCTTTAAAAGCTTCTGATAGGCTAATTGACATAATTTGAGTCAATTGGAGTGTACCTGTGGATGTATTTAAGGCCTAACTTCAAAGTCAGTGCCTCTTTGCTTGACATCAGGGAAAATCAAAAGAAATCAGCCAAGACCTTAGTATTGTAGACCTCCACAAGTCTGGTTCATCCTTGAGAGCAATTTCCAAACGCCTGAAGGTACCACAGTCATCTGTACAAACAATAGTACGCAAGTATAAACACCATTGGACCACACACGCCGTCATACGCTCAGGAAGGAGACGCGTTCTGTCTCCTAGAGATGAATGTACTTTGGTGCGAAAAGTGCGAATCAATCCCAGAACAACAACAAAGGTGCTGTGAAGATGCTGGAGGAAACAGGTAGAAAACTGTCTACATCCACAGTAAAACGAGTCCTATTATCGACATAACCTGAAAGGCTGCTCAGCAAGGAAGAAGCCACTGCTCCAAAACCGCCATAAAAAAGCCAGACTACGCGTTTGCAACTTCACATGGGGACAAGATACACTTTTTGGAGAAATGTCCTCTGGTCTGATGAAACCAAAATTGAACTGTTTGGCCATAATGACCATTGTTATGTTTGGAGGAAAGGGGGAGCAAAAGAACATCATCCCAACCTGAAGCACGGCAGTGGCAGCATCATGTTGTGGGGGTGCTTTACTGCAGGAGGGACTGGTGTCACGCCCTGACCATAGATTGCTTTGTATGTTTCTATTTTTTGTTTGATCGGTGTGTATGTGGTGGGCATTCTATGTCTGTATGTCTAGTTTTCTATTTCTATTGTGTGTTGGCCTGGTATGTTCCAATCAGAGGCACTGTCAATCTGTTGTCTCTGATTGAGAACCATACTTAGTAGCCTTTTTCCACTGAGTTTGTGGGTGGGTTTTCTGTTTAGTGTTTCTGTTGCACCTTGCAGAACTGTTCTTTTGTCGGTTTGTTGTTTTGTTAGAGTGTTCATATTTATTAAAAGTATTTATGATACTTATCACGCTGCACTTTGTCCTTTCTCCTTCTCTCCCGACGACAATCGAGACAAACTTGTGCACTTCACAATAATGTTCATGAGGGAGAATTATGTGATATGTTGAAGCAACGTCTCAAGACCATAATCAGCCAAGTTAAAGCTTGGTCGCAAATGGTCTTCCAAATGGACAATGACCCCAAGCATACTTCCAAAGTTGTGGCAAAATGGCTTGAGGATAACAAAGTCAAGGTACTGGAGTGCGATCACAAAGCCCTGAAGTCAATCCTATGAAACTTGTGTTGAGCAAGGAGGCCTACAAATCGACTCAGTTACAACAGCTCTTCTGTACTAATTGAGTTATAAATATTAATTAAATTAAAACTATTTAAATACTCATATGGAATCATGTAAGTTCTAAATGAACTTATCCTCGGCAGCAGAGTTAACTCTGGGTCTATTATTCTACAATGTAGAAAAAAGTAAAAATAAAGACAAACCTGGAATAAGTAGTGTTGCAATCTTTTGACGGGTACTGTATGTATATAACTCAGTTTCTGTGGAAGGAGAGTACACAGTGTTGTAACGAGATCTTCAGTTCTTGCAATTTATCGCATGAATAGCTTCATTCTCAGAACAGAATAGACTGACGAGTTTCGAAAAAGTTCTTTGTTTCTGGCCATTTTGAGCCTGTAATCGAAACCACACATGCTGATGCTACAGATACTCAACTAGTCTAAAAGAAGGCCAGTTTTATTGCTTCTTTAATCAGCACAACAGTTTTCAGCGGTGCTAACATAATTGCAAAAGGTTTCTAATGATCATTAGCTTTTAAATGATAAACTTGGATTATAGCTAACAAATCGTGCCATTGAAACAAGGATGATGGTGCTGATAATGAGCCTCTGTACGCCTATAGTGATTCCATAACAATCACCGTTTCCAGCTACAAAGTCATTTACAACATTAATAAAGTCTACACTGTATTATGATCAATATGATGCATATTAGTGAACAAAAAATGTGTTCTTCAAAAACATGGAATCATGAACAGTTGGTTTTGCTCATCATGTTCGCCTGCGTCCCCGGATATGCCTTTTTAAAAGCAATTTCACACGCTCTCAACGGCTAACTCTGCCCTCCCGAGTCACAGGTCGAGGTCGGACCAGAGAACAAACTAAACCAGCTCGCAGTCGGTCAAGTAGGGCAATAGAGACCGCGTTGTTTGCGGAAATGCCGGACAAAACGCCATTTTAAAACGATCCCGCGATCCGCCGTCTACAGACACCCACACAAACAAAAACGAGCACTCGGAAATGAGTGCCAAGCTTATAGATAGTCAGTCAGTCAGGTGGTCCGTCGGCAGAGACTTCGATTTGCAGTTGAAGGGCTCTGGCTAATATTACTTAGCCAGCTAGAAGAGATGACGCAAGAAGCAAAGCTAAAGTTAAACGAGCCTACCATCAGGCAGGAGCAGAAAATAGCCTACTAAATTCACACAATAACTTTGCTTTACAGGAGAGTAGCTACTGAGGAAGACATGATGAAGTGGCGCTCAGTGGTGAGGCTGAGGCGGACAATGCATGCAGGAGGGAGAGCAAGGGAAGGTAGTACAGTGTTCCAAACTGGAGGTCGTGGCCCCATGTGGGGACCCCTGAGAAAATTTAAAAACTAATCTTACAACAAGTAGAACTTTCACAATACGATATTGTTCATATATGAACATCTCCCATTGACCATTTTTCCTTATGGCCTTACATTAAAAGCAATAAACACGCAACAATAGTTCAAAAATGTCCATCGTTTTAATTTCGTCGCTTGATAACATGTGTCAGGTGATATCATTTGTCATATTTCATCCTTTCAGGGTATAACATTACAATTGTGTAGCTATAGGCTGTGTTTTGTAATGAACTGAGATATGACCTACAGCCAGAGGTCATATGGCTAGGTTATTTATGCTTGATTTGCTGTTCCCAACAGTTTTGAACGTTTTTTTTATGTATAGAAATGAGTATATTAGTTTAACTTTCCCCCAAATATGCGTGGAACCTTCCACCCTTTTTGGAAGTTTGAGCTCATTTACTGCATCTATAATATAAAAAAACTTAAATACCTGTCTTCGGGAAACAGCGAAAAGCAGCAAAATTACCGCTACGCATTACGATGGCGCGTAGGCTATTCAACTCAGTCGATTAATAACACTAAAACGCAAACCGTGGTTAGGCCTGCACAACTACACACACACACACTCAACGCAGTCCAACATACACACACAACCATGCGAGCTTATGACACATTGCTCTATTAGGTGGGCCTTGAGTTTGACATTTTCTTTAACCAGTGAAATTATGCGTCCGGTTCCAAACTACCATTCTATAATGATCTTCCCATATCCCTCGTACTCGATAAAAAAAACCGAACCGTGACCAAAAAACATAGGTGAATTAGTGAATCTGTTAATGATTTAATTAAAAAGGATACTTGTCAGTGATCCACTTTGACACATACAGAAAACACGGACCACATGGACACAGCCCTTACCTGCGTGGGGGTCCCAGATCTGAAGGCAGGGTTTCCTTCCCTCTCTCCTCGCCTACTCAGGTAGAATCACTGAGACACACGCAAGATGTTGTTAAACCACATGTAATTGACCAAGCTAATATCTTTAATGTATGTCCATGTACGTCACCTGTTCTGTATACGTGACTACCATCCTGCTGACCTCTTGCAAGAGAAGGTCTGACCCAAGGTCTTTTCCATGTGCAAAGGTTACACAGTTGACTGAACACGCTGATTGTAATGTGTTTTTCTGTGCTCATTACGAAAAACTATTTTCCGTCTTGAGGGGTTGTTCTCCTGCGATTCTGGTGTTGGTTAATTAATTGTTGTCCCCATGAGACACTGTAGACCGGCGGAAATCTATCACTTCATCAATATCCCAGATGAACGAAGATACT
>NC_036866.1:6951957-6964456 GCF_002910315.2 Salvelinus sp. IW2-2015
ACAGACAGACAGACAGACAGACAGACAGACAGACAGACAGACAGACAGACAGACAGACAGACAGACAGACAGACAGACAGACAGACAGACAGACACATAGACATGCGAAAGGAAGAGCGTCAAACTCCATTCATGCACCAAGCACCAGCTGAAATAACAACTACAAGAAATTCTAACCTACAAGAGAAGCAGCAGAGCAAACACAACCAATTCTCTAAGGCAAAGAGGGGGCACCACGAATTACAACAGTGATACACACTGTAACACTGAAGAGACGCTCACCAATAAACTGCCTATCCCCTAAGAAAACACTTGAGCATCTGAGGGATATAAAAATATAAATACATTTTGTTGGGTCATGATTTGTGCTGCATGTGTGTGTGTGTGTGTGTGGGTGTATGTTTACCCTTGGCTGGCAGAGAGCCTCTGAACGATGAAGGCCACGGGACTGGAGCTGTCTTGCATGACCTGACTTGCCTCCTCATGGGATGACATTCTGGAGGTAGTTCCTCTTAGCTAACTTCTCGTAAATTACTTCTGTATTTCTTCACCTACGACACAAGCACGACGCAACACGCGACGACCTACTACCACCAAGCTCGTGCTGGATGCCGTCATATCAATACGTCTAAGCACACCCCATGGAGTCGATCACACACACTTAGCCACAGCACACACACCATCACCACCAGAAGCACACAACATCACACCACACACAACACACCGCACAACACAACCCACACAACCACAGCACCACACCACAACACCACACACATCAGAAAGATGAGAGAGGAATGAACTGAGAGGATAGAGTGAAGAAGAGAGTTGACGAGAGAGGGAAGACGAGCAGAAGTAGAAGATGGGGAACAAAGAGATTGTAGAGGATTGAAATGAGTATGAGAGGGAGTAGGGAAGCAGAGTGTTACTAGATACAGCAAGAACATCATTGACTAGGTAGTAGTGAAAAGTTGTACGTGGCAGTTCGCAGTATTAGGATCTTTGGTGAGTATATAGGTGGTAGGATAGAGATGGGAAAGAGGAGAGATACGGAAAAGGGGTTGGCGAAGAAGAGTAGTATGAACAGCGGCTCAGAGAAAGAGTATGGATAAGCGAGTGGATGAGTAGTGACGAGAGGAGAATGGCAGGGTGCGATAGAGAAGGGATCCAAGATGCAGTGGGACGATGGAGGTGAGAGATGAATATGGATGAGGTGAGAGAGACAGTAGGAGGAAGAGAGATGGGGGGGGGAGAAAGACCCTCTGAGAGCGGTCCCTGGTCTTTCCTCCGGTGGGTGGGTGAGATGGATGTTTCAGATCAGTGTGATTCCGGTCACCAACTTGTTCTGTGAATTTTGCGGTGCGTTTCTGTAGCATTGACATGTTGTGTGTCGTAAGTAGTTTCCTCTAGTGTTGCGTACAGGTTGGAATAGCATTTCTGTTATGGATTGGTGTGGTGTCATTGCGTGTTTATGAGGTGAGTCGCAGGTGGTTGTGCTGCTTAGGTCGTGTGGGGTTCGTCTCTCTTTCCTTCACGCTGTGCGCAATATTCTTGTCTCCTAGTCTTGAGGGAGCGAGTGCGTCCTGCTGGGCTCTCCGGCAGTAACCTGTAATTTATTTCTTAATTCAAGTTCGTTAATGAAATAAAAAGATACAAGTTATGATACATTTTCTGAATCATATATAAGAGATGTAAAGCTACATTCTGGGATTTAAACAAAAATCAAAACAGGGTACGATACCACTTGTTTTGGTAAGGCTTCACAAATCCCTGACTGAAGCTTTAAAGCTAACAAAGTCGAGGGAGAGAATGTCGGCGTCACCTGTTGATAAAGATGCCCCTTGAGTTCCTCTCCGTTCTTCAGTCTCTTGATTGACGCTTTGCCCGCCCCACGATGCTGATGCAAGAGACTCGCCATCCTCCTGCCACACCTCCACTCTGGAAGCACGTGGGCGCATCAGGTAGCCAGACGAGTGCCAGAGTTCAAAGTTACACACGACGATGCAGAGCGAAAACGCCAACACACACACACACACACACACACACACACACACACACACACACACACCACACACACACACACACACACACACACACACCCACACACACACACAAGAAAGAGAACAGACGCACGTACACATACACACAGAGAGACCAGCACGCACGTACAACCACGTACAAACACACACCCACCCACAGAAGGAGGCAAAAAAAAAGGAGGACAGAAGCACGTACACACTACAGCACAGAAAGACAGACACACGTACACACACAAAGCCTGTGATCTCCATTACTCAGGCATCTCGCTACATCCATTATGTACCAGAAAAGCTCATTAAAGTGTTCATGAGTCATGACTGCTCTCGGATGAGACAGGCACAACACACAACCATGCCCTAACTATTATGAGGACGAGTCTCGGACCTCAGAAAAAAGAAATATAAAAAAAAAACAATGTATATACAGTTAAAGTCGAAGTTTACATACACTTAGGTTAGAGTCATTAAAACTCGTTTTTCAACCACTCCACAAAATTTCTTGTTAACAAACTATAGTTTTGGCAAGTGGTTAGGACATCTACTTGTGGCATGACACAAGTCATTTTCCAACAATTGTTTACAGACAGATTATTTCACTTACAATTTTACTGTATCACAATTCCAGTGGGTCAGAAGATACATACACTAAGTTGACGGTGCCGTGAAAACAGCTTGGAATATTCCAGAAAATTACGTCATGGCCTTTTAAAAGCTTCTGATGGCTAATTGACATAATTTGAGTCAATTGGAGGTGTACCTGTGGATGTATTTCAAGGCCTAACTTCAAAGTCAGTGCCTCTTTGCTTGACATCAATGGGAAATCAAAAGAAATCAGCCAAGACCTTAGTATTGTAGACCTCCACAAGTCTGGTTCATCCTTGAGAGCAATTTCAAACGCCTGAAGGTACCACGTTCATCTGTACAAACAATAGTACGCAAGTATAAACACCATTGGACCACACAGCCGTCATACCGCTCAGGAAGGAGACGCGTTCTGTCTCCTAGAGATGAATGTACTTTGGTGCGAAAAGTGCGAATCATCCCAGAACAACCAAGGTGCTGTGAAGATGCTGAGGAAACAGGTACAAACTGTCTACATCCACAGTAAAACGAGTCCTATATCGACATAACCTGAAAGGCCTGCTCAGCAAGGAAGAAGCCACTGCTCCAAAACCGCCATAAAAAAGCCAGACTACGGTTTGCAACTTCACATGGGACAAAGATCACACTTTTTGGAGAAATGTCCTCTGGTCTGATGAAACCAAAATTGAACTGTTTGGCCATATGACCAATGTTATGTTGGGAGAAAAAGGGGGAGCAAAAGAACATCATCCCAACCGTGAAGCACGGCAGTGGCAGCATCATGTTGTGGGGGTGCTTTACTGCAGGAGGGACTGGTGTCACGCCCTGACCATAGATTGCTTTGTATGTTTCTATTTTTTGTTTGRTCGGGGTGTGATGTGGGTGGGCATTCTATGTCTGTATGTCTATGTTTTCTATTTCTATTGTGTTTGGCCTGGTATGGTTCCCAATCAGAGGCAGCTGTCAATCGTTGTCTCTGATTGAGAACCATACTTAGGTAGCCTGTTTTCCCACTGAGTTGTGGGTGGTTGTTTTCTGTTTAGTGTTTTGTTGCACCTTGCAGAACTGTTCTTTTGTCGGTTTGTTGTTTTTGTTAGAGTGTTCATATTTATTAAAAGTATTATGAATACTTATCACGCTGCACTTTGGTCCTCTTCTCCTTCTCCCGACGACAATCGAGACAACTTGTGCACTTCACAAAATAGATCATCATGAGGGAGGAAAATTATGTGGATATGTTGAAGCAACGTCTCAAGACATCAATCAGCCAAGTTAAAGCTTGGTCGCAAATGGGTCTTCCAAATGGACAATGACCCCAAGCATACTTCCAAAGTTGTGGCAAAATGGCTTGAGGATAACAAAGTCAAGGTACTGGAGTGGCCATCACAAAGCCCTGAASTCAATCCTATAGAAAACTTGTGTGTGAGCAAGGAGGCCTACAAAYCTGACTCAGTTACAACAGCTCTGTCTGTACTAATTGAGTTATTAAATATTAAATTAAATTAAAACTATTAAATAACTCATATGGAATCATGTAAGTTCTAATGAACTTATCCTCTGCAGCAGAGTTAACTCTGGGTCTATTATTCTACAATGTAGAAAAAAGTAAAAATAAAGACAAACCCTGGAATAAGTAGGTGTGTTCAATCTTTTGACCGGTACTGTATGTATATAAACTCAGTTTCTGTGAAGGGAGTAGTACACAGTGTTGTACGAGATCTTCAGTTTCTTGGCAATTTATCGCATGGAATAGCTTTCATTTCTCAGAACAAGAATAGACTGACGAGTTTCAGAAGAAAGTTCTTTGTTTCTGGCCATTTTGAGCCTGTAATCGAAACCCACAAATGCTGATGCTACAGATACTCAACTAGTCTAAAGAAGGCCAGTTTTATTGCTTCTTTAATCAGCACAACAGTTTTCAGCGGTGCTAACATAATTGCAAAAGGGTTTTCTAATGATCAATTAGCTTTTAAAATGATAAACTTGGATTAGCTAACACAACGTGCCATTGGAACACAGGAGTGATGGTTGCTGATAATGAGCCTCTGTACGCCTATGTAGATATTCCATAACAAATCTACCGTTTCCAGCTACAAATGTCATTTACAACATTAATAAATGTCTACACTGTATTTATGATCAATATGATGCTATTTTAGTGAACAAAAAAWKTGTTTTTCTTTCAAAAACCAGTGGAATCATGAACAGTGGTTTGCTCATCATGTTCGCCTGCGTCCCCCGGATATGCCTTTTTAAAAGCACATTCACCACGCTCTCAAACGGCTAACTCTGCCCTCCCGAGTCACAGGTCGAGGGCCGACCAGGAACAAACTAAACCAGCTCGCAGTCGGCTCAAGTAGGCAATAGAGACGCTGCTGTGTTTGCGAAATGCCGGACAAAACGCCATTTTAAAACGATCCCGCGACTCCTGCCGTGTCTACAGACACCCACACAAACAAAAAACGACACTCGGAGAATGAGTGCACAAGCTTATAGATATGTCAGTCAGTCAGGTGGGTCCGTCGGCAGAGACTTCGATTGCAGTTGAAGGGCTCTGGCTAATATTACTTAGCCAGCTAGAAAGATGACGCAAGAAGCAAAAGCTAACGTTAAACGGAGCCTACCTCAGCAGGAGCAGAAAATACGCTACTAAATTCACACAATAACTTTGCTTTACAGAGAGTAGGCTACTGAGGAAGACAGTGATGATGTGGCGCTCAGTGGTGAGGCTGAGGCGGGACACAATGCATGCAGGAGGGAGGGAGCAGAGGGAAAGGTTAGTACAGTGGTTCCCAAACTGGAGGTCGTGGCCCCATGTGGGGACCCCTGAGAAAATCTGTACTAATCTTATCAAACAAGTTAGGAACTTTAACACATACGATATGTTTCATATATGAACATCTCCCATTGACCCATTTTTCCTTATAGGCCTTACATTAAAATGCAATAAACACGCAAACAATAGTTCCAAAAAATGTCCTACGTTTTMATTTCGTCGCTGATAAATGTGTCAGTGTGAATCATTTGTCATATTTCCATCCTTTCAGGGGTATAACATTACAATTGTGTAGCTAATAGGCTGTGTGTTTGTAGATGAACTGAGATGAATGAACCTACAGCAGCCAAGGTCATAATGGCTAGGGTTATTTATGCTTGATTTTGCTGTTCTCCAAACAGTATTTGAACGTTTTTTTTTATTGTATAGAAATGAAGTATATTAGTTTAAACTTTCCCCCAAAAATGCTGTGGGGGAACCTTCCCCACCCCCTTTTTGGAAAGTTGAAGCTCATTTACTGCATTTCTATATAATAAAAAAACTTAAATACTGTTTGGAGAACAGCAAAAGCAAGCAAAAATAACCCTAGCCATTATGACCATGGCTGCTGTAGGTTCATTCATCTCAGTCGATCTAATAACACTAAAACACAAACCGTGGTTACGGCCCTGCACACTACCACACACACACTCACGCAGGTCCACATACACACACAACCACTGCAGTTATGATCACATTGCTCTCTATTAGGTGGGCCTTGAGTTTGACATTTCTTTTAACAGTGATAAATTATCGTCCAGGTTCCAAACTACACATTCTATAATGATTCTTTCCCCAGTCCTTCTGTACCCGATAAAATAAAAACGAACCGTGACCCAAAAAACAAGGTGAATTTAGTGAATCTGTTAAATGTTTAATTAAAAAAAGATACTTTGTCARTATCCACTTTGACACATACAGACAGACAAACGGACACACATGGACACAGCCCTTACCTGCGTGGGGGTCCCCAGTGACTGAAGGCAGGGGTTTCCTTTCCCTCTCCTTCCTCCCTCTCAGGTAGATCACTGAGAGCACACGCCAAGATGTTGTTAACCACTGTAATTGACCACTAATTGATTTTAATGTATTGTCCCTGTACGTTCACCTGTTCTGTATCTACACGCTGACTACTTCCTGCTGACCTCTTGCAAGAGAGGTTTCTGACCCCAAGGGTCTTTTCCCAGTTAGCAAAAGGTTAAACAGTGACTGAACACGTCGATTGGAACATGTGTTTTTCTGTTGCTCATTAGAAAAACTATATTTCGGTCTTGGAGGGGTGTTTCCTGACTGATTCTGGGTTTGGTTAATTATGTTTGTCCCCCATGAGACACTGTAGACGCGGAAACCTATTTCACTTCCTCAAAATCCCCAGAATGAATCGAAGATAACTCAAGAAATCGGTAATTCATTTTGGTGTTTTTGCAGAGGAAGTTTTAGTCGTGCAATTTTACATCTAACTAAGGTGTTTGATGCAGTATTTCTCAAGTTAAAAAAATGTGTGACGTGTTGTCTTATGTAAACAAAGTCGGAGCTGCTGGGCAGGTCTGTCTCACCGTCTATGCTATTGGATAGAGACCAATCACCACAGCTGATCACCCCATGTTAGTGGGCACATGGACATCAGATCAAAACCCAGCCTTCATTTACCTGGTGTGAGGCACAGATGTTCCTAACTCCGCTTTAGATGAGACTCATAATGATGCCACATAGGCCGTTTTTAAAGGGATTCGTTGCTCTTTAAATAACAACCAGAGGTGATGGTGAATGTAGATTGTGTGTTGCTCTTTAAATAACAACCAGAGGTGATGGTGAATGTAGAATGTGTGTTGCTCTTTAAATAACAACCAGAGGTGATGGTGAATGTAGAATGTGTGTTGCTCTTTCAATAACAACCAGAGGTGATGGTGAATGTAGAATTGTGTGTGTGTTGACTGTGGGCTTTAAAGCGAATCTGTTGGTCCTCCATTGTCTCTCCTCCTGCCTTCCCTCGCTCTCTCTCTTCCTTTCGCCTTCCCCTTCCTCTCTCTCCTCTCATCTCCCTCCCTCATCTCCTCCTTCTCTCTTTCCCTCCCTCTCTCATTTCTCTCCCTCTCTCTCCTTCTCTCTTCTTCCTCCCTCTCTCTCTCTCCTTCCCTCCTCTCTCTCTCTCTCCTCTCTCTCTCTCTCCCTTCCCTCCCTCTCTCTCTCTCTCCTCTCTCTCCTCTCTCTCCTTCTCTCTCTCCTCTCTCTCCCTCTCTCTCTCTCTTCTCTCTCTCTTCCCCCTCTCTCATTCCTCTCCCTCCTCTCTTTTTCCCTCCCTCTCTCTCCTTCTCTCCTCTTCCCTCCCCCTCTCTCTCATTCCTCCCTCTCTCTTCTCCTTCCCTCTCCTCTTCTTCTCTCTTTTCCCGCCCTCCCCTCTCTCTCTCCCTCTCTCTCCTCTCTCCTTCTCCTCCCTCTCTCTCTCCTCGCTTCTTCTCTCCTTCTCTCCCCCTTCTCCCCTTCTCTCCTCTCTCCTCCCTCCTCTCTCTCTTCCCTCTCCTCCTCTTCCCTCCTCTCTCTCCTTCTCTCTTCTTCCTCCCTCTCTCTCTCTCTCTTCCTTCCCTCCCTCTCTCATCTCTCCCTCTCTCTTTCTCCCTCTCTCTCTCTTCTCCTTCTCCTCTCTCCTTCTCTCTTCTTCCCTCCCTCTCTCTCTTCTCCTCTCTTCCTCCTCTCTCTCTCCTCTCTCCCTCTCCCTCTCTCTCTCCTTCTCCCTCTTTCCTCGCTCTCTCTCTTCTCTCTCTCTCTCTCCCTCTTCTTTCCCTCTTTCTCTTCCCTCCCTCTCTCTCTCATTCCTCCCTCTCTCTCTCTTTCCCTCCCTCTCTCTCCCTTCCTCTCTCCTTCTCTCCCTCTCGTCTCCCTCTCTCTCTTCTCCCTCCTCTCTCTCTCCTTCCTCCTCTCTCTCTCTCCTCCCTCTCCCAACTGCCATATTACTCCTGAGGTGTTGACCTGTTGCACCCTCTACAACTACTGTGATTATTATTTGTCCTGCTGGTCATTCTAATAATTGTTAAACATCTTGAAGAACGATCTGGCCTAAATGACCATGTACTCTTATAATCTCCACCCGGCACAGCCAGGAGAGGACCGGCCACCTCTCAGAGCCTGGTTCCTCTCTAGTTTTCCTAGCCACCGTGCTTCTACATCTGCATTGCTTRCTGTTTGGGGTTTTAAGCTGGRTTTCTGTATTTGTGACATCTGCTGATGTAAAAAGGGCTTTATAAATACATTTGATTTGAATCAGGTTTGTTAGTGCTACGGCAAAAACAAGTTGGGATACACTGTCCAATCCTGTATTTTCAGATCATGGTTCAGATATACTGTATGTATGACTGACTCAGGCAACGTCACTGGAGTCACTGCCTGCCATACCATCATGTTACCAGCAGAGGGGGCTCCAAGCCTACTAGAGAGCCAGAGAATGAGCAGATCAACTACATTTTTGAGAATTAATGTAATTACTACAGACAACTGTAATGACATGTAACTCTTACTCAACCCACTAAAGAGGAGACACTGTCTGACATAAATGACACTAAACAAGGTAGATTACATTCTATTCATTCTGTCATTACAAACTTTTATATTTTTTGGTTTTTGTGCATGTTTCCACCGAAAATAGCTTCTGGACTTCAGAAAAGCTTYCACTAAAAGGAAGAGGTGGCGTAAAAAAGACCGACGTATGGGCACCCTGACAAATAAATAATTTGCCTCTACCTTCCGTTCATTTGGTAAACGTACAGAACAAACTGAACAAGCTCCGGTCGAGACTATCCTATCAACGGGACCTGAAGAACTGTATTATCCTATGTTTCACGGAGTCGTGGCTGAACAAGGACATGGATAATATACAGTACCAGTCAAAAGTTTGTACATACCTACACATTCAAGGGTTTTTCTTTAATTTTACTATTTTCTACATTGTAGAATAATAGTGAAGACATCAAAACTATGACATACCACATAAGAAATCATGTAGTAAACAAAAAAGTGTTAAAYAAATCAAAATATATTTTATATAGTAGCCACCCTTTGCCTTGATGACAGCTTTGCACACTCTTGGCATTCTCTCAACCAGCTTCATGAGGTAGTTACCTGGAATGCATTTCAATAAACAGTTGTGCCTTGTTAAAAGTTAATTTGTGGAATTTCTTTCCATCTTAATGCATTTGAGCCAATCAGTTGTGTTGTAACAAGGTAGGGTGGTATACAGAAGAAAGCTCTATTTAATACAAGACCAAGTCCATATTATGGCAAGAACAGCTCAAATAAGCAGAGAGAAACGACAGTCCATCATTACTTTAAGACATGAAGGTCAGTCAATCCGGAAAATGTCAAGAACTTTTAAAGTTTCTTCAAGTGCAGTCGCAAAAACCATCAAGCTCTATGATGCAACTGGCTCTCATGAGGACTGCCACAGGAAAGGAAGACCCAGAGTTAACTCTGCTGCAGAGGATAAGTTCATTAGAGTTAACTGCACCTCAGATTGCAGCCCAAATAAATGCTTCACAGAGTTCAAGTAACAGACATCTCAACATCAACTGTTCAGAGGAGACTGCGTGAATCAGGCATTCAATGGGTCGAATTGCTGCAAGAAAACCACTACTAACGGACACCAATAAGAAGAAGAGACTTGCTTGGGCCAAGAAACTTGAGCCATGGACATTAGACCGTTGCAAATCTGTCCTTTGGTCTGATGAGTCGTAATGTGAGATTTTTGGCTCCAACCACCATGTCTTTGTGAGACGCAGTGTAGGTGAACGGATGATCTCCGCATGTGTGGTTCCCCACCGTGAAGCATGGAGGAGGTGGTGTGATGGTG
Organism: Salvelinus sp. IW2-2015; assembly: GCF_002910315.2. Lineage (NCBI taxonomy): Eukaryota > Metazoa > Chordata > Actinopteri > Salmoniformes > Salmonidae > Salvelinus > Salvelinus sp. IW2-2015. The sequence continues at coordinate 6,962,231 of NC_036866.1, forward strand.
CTTTGCTGGTGACACTGTCTGTGATTTATCTAGAACTCAGGCACACTTAACCAGCAGTAGTGATACGCCATTCCATCTGGTTTGCGCTTAGTGGGACTATCATTTGTTTTTCAACAGGACAATGACACAAAACACATCTCCAGGCTGTGTAAGGGCTATTTACCAAGAAGGAGAGTGATGGAGTGCTGCATCAGATGCACCTGGCCTCCACAATCACTCGGCCCCTACTCAATTGAGATGGTTTGGGATGAGTTGAACTGCAGAGTGAAGGAAAAGCAGCCAACAAGTGCTCAGCATATGTGGGAACTCCTTCAAGACTGTTGGAAAAGCTGTCATCAAGGCAAAGTGTGGCTACTTTGAAGAATCTAAAATGTAAAATATATTTGGATTTGTTTAACACTTTTTTGGTTACTACATGATTCCATATGTGTTATTTCATAGTTTTGATGTCCTCACTATTATTCTACAATGTAGAAAATAGTAAAATAAAGGAAAACCCTTGAATGAGTAGGTGTGTCCAAGGACCCTGGGACTGAACACCTCCACCACACTGACCCTCAACACGGAGGGCCCTCAGGAGACTGAAAAGATTTGGCTTGGGCCCTCAGAACCTCAAAAGGTTCTACAGCTGCACCATCAAGAGAATCTTGACTGGCTGCATCACCGCTTGGTATGGCAACTGCTTGGCATCCGACCACAAAATACTACAGAGGGCAGTGTGTACGGCCCAGTACATCACTGGGGCMAAGCTTACTGCCATCCAGGACCTCTATACCAGGCGGTGTCAGAGGAAGGCAYTAAAAATGGTCAAAGACTCCAGCCACCCTGGTCATAGACTGTTCTCYCTGCTACCGCACGGCACCGATGCACCAAKTGTGGAACCATCAGGACCCTGAAAAGCTTATAACAGGTTCTAGTTAACCAAATAGCTACCCGGACTATCTGCATCGACCCTTTTTGCACTTTGACGCATCACATACCTTGCTACTTCTGTTTATTATCTATCCTGTTGCCTTGTCAATTTATTCCTAGTTATATATACATATCTACCTCAATTACCTGGTACCCCTGCACATCGACTCGGTACTTGTACCAAATCAAATCAAATTTTATTTGTCACATACACATGGTTAGCAGATGTTAATGCAAGTGTAGCGAAATGCTTGTGCTTCTAGTTCCGACCATGTAGTAATATCTGACAAGTAATCTWACCTAACAATTTCACAACAACTACCTTATACTGCAAAATACTGCATAGTTTCCCAGGAACGCGAAGCGAGGCGGCCATCTCTGTYGGCGCCAGAATATAACCACGTTATCATTACTCATTGTGTATTTATWATTACGTGTTTTTACTTTTCTATTATTTCTCTATTTTCTTTCTCTCTGCATTGTTGGGAAGGCCCATAAGTAAGCATTTCACTGTTAGTCTACAGCTGCTGTTTACAAAGCATGTGACTAATATTTTTGGGATTGAGTGTTGGTATTGGTAAAACATTTAAACCAATATTGGTATTCCGAAGAAGAGCGGTACTAACTCTGTGTCTGTGAGGATGAGTTCTGATCTTCCGTTCCTGGAGTCTGAGTCCGCCTCGCTGTCCGCAGTCTCCACCCAGGAATTCACAGACTGACCTAGAGAGAGCTGATCAAAGAGGGCTCTGGACTCCAGCTTCTCCACAGTACCATCTCCACCTTCCTCCTCCACCTGTCAAGATGGCAAGACAAAATGGTTTCATCCTGTCCCCAGCCACACTCCCACCACCTTCTCCCTAAATAACAACGGTCAGCACTGTGAATGTATAGCAGTAACATGTTTAATATAATACTGACCCAATAACAATGGTCAGCACTGTGAATGTATAGCAGTAACATGTTTAATATAATACTGACCCAATAACAACGGTGGTCTTGAAGACAACATGAGAGACAGCTCAGCGTTCAACACCATAGTACCCTCAAAGCGCATCACTAAGCTAAGGATCCTGGGACTAAACACCTCCCTCTGCAACTGGATCCTGGACTTCCTGACGGGCCACCCCCAGGTGGTGAGGGTAGGTAGCAACACATCTGCCATGCTGATCCTCAACACTGGAGCCCCTCAGGGGTGTGTGCTCAGTCCCCTCCTGTACTCCCTTTCACCCACGACTGCATGGCCAGGCACGACTCCAACACCATCATTATGTTTGCAGACGACACAACAGTGGTAGGCCTGATCACCGACAACAA
>NC_036866.1:6964471-6993557 GCF_002910315.2 Salvelinus sp. IW2-2015
CCTATAGGGAGGAGGTCAGAGACCTGGCCGGGTGGTGCCAGAATAACAACCTATCCCTCAACGTAACCAAGACTAAGGAGATTATTGTTGACTACAGGAAAAGGAGGACCGAGCATGCACCCATTCTCATCGACGGGGCTGTAGTGAAGCAGGTTGAGAGCTTCAAGTTCCTTGGTGTCCACATCACCAACAAACTAGAATGGTCCAAACACACCAAGACAGTCGTGAAGAGGGCACGACAAAGTGTATTCCCCCTCAGGAAACTAAAAAGATTTGGCATGGGTCCTGAGATCCTCAAAAGGTTCTACAGCTGCAACATCGAGAGTATCCTGACTGGTTGCATCACTGCCTGGTACGGCAATTGCTCGGCCTCCGAACGCAAGGCACTACAGAGGGTAGTGCGTACGGCCCAGTACATCACTGGGGCTAAGCTGCCTGCCATCCAGGACCTCTACACCAGGCGGTGTTAGAGGAAGGCCCTACAAATTGTCAAAGACCCCAGCCACCCCAGTCATAGACTGTTCTCTCTACTACCGCATGGCAAACGGTACCGGAGTGTCAAGGCTAGGACAAAAAGGCTTCTCAACAGTTTTTACCCCCAAGYCATAAGACTCCTGAACAGGTAATCAAATGGCTACCCGGACTATTTGCATTGTGTGCTCCCCCCAACCCCTCATTTACATTGCTGCTACTCTCTGTTTATCATATATGCACAGTCACTTTAACTATACATTCATGTACATATGTACATACTACCTCAATTGGCCTGACTAACCAGTGCTCCCGCACATTGGCTAACCGGGCTATCTGCATTGTGTCCCGCCACCCGCCAACCCCTCTTTAMGCTACTGCTACTCTCTGTTCATCATATATGCATAGTCACTTTAACCATATCTACATGTACATACTACCTCAACCTACCTACCTAACCGGTGTCTGTATGCAGCCTCGCTACTTTTATAGCCTCGCTACTGTATATAGCCTCGCTACTTTTATAGTCTCGCTACGGTTTTCACTATCTTTTTACTGTTGTTTTTATTTCTTTACTTACCTATTGTTCACCTAATACCTTTTTTGCACTATTGGTTAGAGCCTGTAAGTAAGCATTTCACTGTAAGGTCTACACCTGTTGTATTCGGCCAACGTGACAAATAAACTTTGATTTGATTTGAGAGATTGACTTAAGTCTGGTGTGTTCCAGCTGAGCTGGAGTAAAAGCCTGCACACACTGCTGCCCCCTGTTGGCCAGCACTGATGCAGAGGTGGAAGCCAGACATCTGTCGTCTGACTTGCCAAGGCACAATAATGCAGAGGAGTAAAGCATTCCCCTGCTCCTGAGCTCCAGAGTGGACGGGGGCCTCTGTTGACCCTCTCCCACTCTCCCCACGACGGTGGAGGTTTTCTGGGGTAGGAGTCCACGGTTTGCCCCTCACTACCATTCACCTCCACCACGTCCTCCTCTTCCTCTTCATCCACTGTCATTTCCCTCTCCTCTCCTGGAGGGAGGGGGATGGTGGTCAGGGTAGGAGTTGGGGTGGTGTTAAGACTCTTAGAGGTCAAGGTGGGAGTGGGGTTAAGGCTCCCAAGGGTGACGGTGGGGGTTGGGTTAAGGGTCAAGGCAGGGATCAGAGGTGAGACATAGCGCGGGAAAGCCACTGTCCAGGATCAGCTCGGTTTCGTCGTGAAACCCCTGGAGAAACACACATTTGTGTTTCAAACATTCTAATGTACTGCAGTTGTATTGAGTGGAGTGAACCTGCAGTGCAGTTTCCTTTAACTGCAATAGATTGAATTGGGGCCCCATTGTTTTAGGAGAAATGTAAAGGAACAACTGGAGCTATGTAGTCACAATATGTGCTTCAAGACCAACCTCATCTGACTGAGAATGTTGTGCGTGTGTATATATATATATATATCACCCTCTAAGTTTATTACTGGAGTACAATCCAACATCCCTCTCAGATCAAAAGAGAACTCTGGTGTCAAGACTACCTGGCTGTTTTACGCACACACAACGAAAGGATGTACCACCAATGATGGCTACAATTAGCTGGGCTAGGTTCTCTCTCTGTCTCTCTCACAGCCACAATACTTGTGGTGGCCTAGCCAAGCTCAGCCAGAGGTACTTAGGAGCTGTGTCCTTAGAACGCACTTAAGACATCCCGTGAAGCTGAGAGAGTACTTTAATCACTGCTCTCCCCTCAGACCATCCCGCCGACTCAGCGCCTTTCATCACGAAAAGGGGAGAAGGAGAGGAGCTCTTCCCAACACCCAGACCCCTCCCCCCGGACAATTTACAGTGAGAAATGTGCCGAGTCTAAAAACTTAATGGTACAATTAGTCTCATTTTTGGTGGATTTACGGCCGGCCGCCACTTTGACTCCCACGCGCTGCCATTACATCTTTACTCAAATTCAAGGGTAATATTGGTGAAGGTGAGTGGGGTGGGGGGGGGGGGGGAGTAGAGATGAGAGAGAGAGGGAAATAACCTTAATGGCAACAATTAAGTCTAATTTATTGTTTGGTGGTGGATTTACGGCTGACCGTCACTTTAATTCCGACGCGCCATCATTACCACTTTACTCAAATTCAAGGGTAATATGTGACAGGGAGTGGGGGAGGAAGGAAAGAGAAAGAAAAAGAAAGAGGAGAGAGTGAAAGAGAGGAGAGAAAGGAAAGAAAGAAAGAGAGAAAGAGAGAAAGAAAGAAAGAAAGAAAGAAAGAAAGAAAGAAGAGAGAAAGAAAGAAAGAAAGAAAGAAAGAAAGAAAAGGAAACAGAGAGAAAGAAAGAGAAAGGAGAGAAAGAAAGAGAGGAAGACAGGAGAGAGACAGAGAAAGAAAGACAGAGGGAGGTAGGTAGTGAGAGAGAGGGAGGGAGAAAGAAAGAAAGAGAAAGAAAGACAGAAGAGAGACAGAAAGAAAGACAGGGGGAGGGAGGTAGTGAGAGAGAGGTAGGGAGAAAGAAAGAGAGAAAAAGACAGAAGAGAGACAGAGAAAGATATGAGATATGGAAAGATAGAGAGGGGGAGAGAGAGAGAGAGATGGGCGGGCTATGCATCACTTCTGTAGGGCTGCCTCGACAACTGTATTGATACCAGCACTTAATTAGTGTGCTTGCTTCAGCATCTATTCAGTCACTACAACTTACACTGAGTGGACAAAACATTAGGAACACTTGCTCTTTCCATGACAGACTGACCAGGTGAATCCAGGTGGTCTTCCCGTATTGATGTCACCTGTTAAATCCACTTTAATCAGTGAAGATGAAAGGACATCCAACCAACTTGACACAACTGTGGGAAGCATTGGAGCCAACATGGGGGCCAGCATCCCTGTGGAATGCTGGGACAAAAAGGGGTGCAACTCAATATTAGGAAGATGTTCCTAATGTTTTGTACATTCAGTGTATTTCACTACCGTAAAAACACTTTCAAACAAGCAGGTACACACATTTCTTTAGGAAAATTTACCTTAACTAGTGTTTGAAAAGTGCTTTAGAAACATACTGCGGTGTTGCTATTATTATTTTCACTGTCCTCGCTCTGTCCTCTGGAGCCCCAGGTCCCCAAGTCCCTTTCCTCTGGAGCCCCAGGTCCCCAAGTCCCTTTCCTCTGGAGCCCCAGGTCCCCAAGTCCCCTTTCCTCTGGAGCTCCAGGTCCCCAAGTCCCCTTTCCTCTGGAGCCTCAGGTCCCTTTTCCTCTGTCCTCTGGTGCCCCAGGTCCCCAAGTCCCCTTTCCTGTCCTCTGGAGCCCCAGGTCCCCAAGTCCCTTTTCCCCTGTCCTCTGGAGCCCCAGGTCCCAAGTCCCCTTTCCTCTGGAGCTCCACGTCCCCAAGTCCCTTTCCTCTGGAGCCCCAGGTCCCCAAGTCCCTTTTCCTCTGGAGCCCCAGGTCCCTTTTCCTCTGTCCTCTGGTGCCCCAGGTCCCCAAGTCCCTGTCCTCTGGAGCCCCAGGTCCCCAAGTCCCTTTTCCTCTGGAGCCCCAGGTCCCTTTTCCTTGTCCTCTGAGCCCCAGGTCCCCAAGTCCCCTTTCCTCTGGAGCCCCAGGTCCCAAGTCCCCTTTCCTTCCTCCTGGAGCCCCAGGTCCCCAAGTCCCTTTCCTCTGGAGCCCCAGGTCCCCAAGTCCCTTTCCTCTGGAGCCCCAGGTCCCCAAGTCACCTTTCCTCTGGAGCCCCAGTCCCCAAGTCCCTTTCCTCTGGAGCCCCAGGTCCCCAAGTCCCCTTTCCTCTGGAGCCCAGGTCCCCAAGTCCCCTTTCCTCTGGATGGAGCCCCAGGTCCCCAAGTCCCTTTCCTCTGGAGCCCAGGTCCCCAAGTCCCCTTTCCTCTGGAGCCCCAGGTCCCCAAGTCCCCTTTCCTCTGGAGCCCAGGTCCCCAAGTTCCCTTTCCTCTGTCCTCTGGAGCCCCAGGTCCCACAAGTCCCTTTCCTCTGGAGCCCAGGTCCCCCAGTCCCCTTTCCTTTGGAGTCCCAGGTCCCAAGTCCCTTTCCTGTCCTCTGGAGCCCCAGGTCCCCAAGTCCCCTTTCCTTTGGAGCCCCAGGTCCCCAAGTCCCCTTTCCTGTCCTCTGGAGCCCCAGGTCCCCAAGTCCCCTTTCCTGTCCTCTGGAGCCCAGGTCCCCAAGTCACCTTCCTCTGGTCCCTGCTCCACCTACAGCGACACACACAGAGGTGGCAACATTCACTCACACCAGTTTCTGTAGGAGATGATACACTTACTAACAACACCTCACGTCTCTGCCATAGACATCAGCATTTTGGACAATAATATATATATAAAATCATATATTAAAATATATACAGTGGGGAGAACAAGTATTGATACACTGCCGATTTTGCAGGTTTTTCCTACTTACAAAGCATGTAGAGGGCTGTAATTTTATCATAGGTACACTTCAACTGTGAGAGACGGAATCTAAAACAAAAATCCAGAAAATTACATTGTATGATTTTTAAGTAATTCATTTGCATTTTATTGCATGACGTAAGTATTTTGATCACCTACCAACCAGTAAGAATTCCGGCTCTCACAGACCTGTTAGTTTTTCTTTAAGAAGCCCTCCTGTTCTCCACTCATTACCTGTATTAACTGCACCTTTTAAACTCGTTTACCAGTATAAAAGACACCTGTCCACACACTCAATCAAACAGACTCCAACCTTCTCCACAATTGCCATGACCAGAGAGCTGTGTAAGGACATCAGGGATAGAATTGTAGACCTGCACAAGGCTGGGATGGCTACAGGACAATAGGCAAGCAGCTTGGTGAGAAGCAACAACTGTTGGCACAATTATTAGAAAATGGAAGAGTTCAAGATGACGGTCAATCACCCTCGGTCTGGGGCTCCATGCAAGATCTCACCTCGTGGGCATCAATGATCATGAGGAAGGTGAGATCAGCCCAGAACTACACGGCAGGACCTGGTCAATGACCTGAAGGAGAGCTGGGACCACAGTCTCAAGAAAAACCATTAGTAACACACCTACGCCGTCATGGATAAAATCCTGCAGCGCACGCAATCCCCCTGCTCAAGCCAGCGCATGTCCAGGCCCGTCTGAAGTTTGCCAATGACCATCTGGATGAATCCAGAGGAGGAATGGGAGAAGGTCATGTGGTCTGATGAGACAAAAATAGAGCTTTTTGGTCTAAACTCCACTCCACGTGTTTGGAGGAAGAAGAAGGATGAGTACAACCCAAGAACACCACCCAACCGTGAAGCATGGAGGTGGAAACATCATTCTTTGGGGATGCTTTTCTGCAAAGGGGACAGGATGACTGCACTGTATTGAGGAGAGGATGGATGGGGTCATGTATCGCGAGATCTTGGCCAACAACCTCCTTCCCTCAGTAAGAGCATTGAAGATGGGTCATGGCTGGTCTTCCAGCATGACAACGACCCAAAACACACAGCCAGGGCAACTAAGGAGTGGCTCCGTAAGAAGCATCTCAAGGTCCTGGAGTGGCCTAGCCAGTCTCCAGACCTGAACCCAATAGAAAATCTTTTGAGGGAGCTGAAAGTCCGTATTGCCAGCGACAGCCCCGAAACCTGAAGGATCTGGAGATGATCTGTAGGGAGGAGTGGGCCAAAATCCCTGCTGCAGTGTGTGCAAACCTAGTCAAGAACTACAGGAAACGTATGATCTCTGTAATTGCAAACCAAAGGTTTCTCTACCAAATATTAAGTTCTGCTTTTCTGATGTATCAAATACTTATGTCATGCAATAAAATGCAAATGAATTACTTAAAAATCATACAATGTGATTTTCTGGATTTTTGTTTTAGATTCCGTCTCTCATAGTTGAAGTGTACCTATGATAAAAATTACAGACCTCTACATGCTTTGTAAGTAGGAAAACCTGCAAAATCGGCAGTGTATCAAATACTTGTTCTCCCCACTGTATATATACTGTAGTACTAAGCTATTTCATTATTCTTCAAAAAACTAAAAGGAAATCCAGACGATTGCTTGCATTGGGAAAAGTTAAAAATAAATAAACAAGAAATAGACACAAAAAAGCTCAATCAAAAACACAAAGAAAACTTGTGAAATGGTTGATTAAATGTGTGGATCATCTCTGTCAAATTCATATTCATTTGGGACAATGAAGTTGCATTGTATTGTATAAAAAACATCTCCCAAATCAAGTAAGTAAAGCCCCTGATCCCTCACGTACCACCAGTGGCTTGCGGATGCCCAGGTATACTGTTCCAGACGGAGCGCCATTCAGCACCTCCGTGGCCTGGGACAGGCTCACCGTGTCCAGATAGGTGTCGTTGACAAACACCAGCTGTGTGTGTTTGTGTGTGTGGCTATGTTCATGTGTGTGTGTGTGTGTGTGTGTGTGTGTGTGTGTGTGTGTGTGTGCGGCTCACTACAGCATCAGTATAGGAATGTAACAGGATAAGGCTTGGCACTGCCAAACAAAACGAAGTCAGAAATCACCTGAAAGCAAAACACAGGCCATTCCATGGAGCCTCGAGACCTTCTGGGAACACTCCTTAGTTCCTATTAGCCACCGATGTGTTATGAGTTCATTGTGCATTTATATGGGCTGCTATAAGGAGCTATGAGCTGTAATGACTGCTCACAGCAAGTCTTATGATGCTCTTGGCTACACCTTCTTCATGTGATGTACTATGAATGCAAATGGTATGCATTGAAAGTGTCAAGGTGGGAATGCATCAAACCCACACGTTTTCTATCAGACCTGGGTCGAAAACAGTTTTTGTGATCTTTGATATAGGCCTAGCTTGCCGCAGCGTAATGGAACCAATGGAATAGCCCCAAAAGTGTTTTTTTATTTTTTTATTTATCCGTTATTTTACCCGGTAAGTTGACTGAGAACACATTCTCATTTGCAGCAACGACCTTGGGAATAGTTACAGAGGAGAGGAGGGGGATGAATGAGCCAATTGTAAACTGGGGATTATTAGGTGACCGTGATGGTTGAGGGCCAGATTGGGAATTTAGCCAGGACACCGGGGTTAACACCCCTACTCTTACGATAAGTGCCATGGGATCTTTAATGACCTCAGAGAGTCAGGACACCCGTTTAACGTCCCATCCGAAAGACGGCACCCTACACAGAGCAGTGTCCCCAATCACTGCCCTGGGGCATTGGGATCTTTGTTTAGACCAGAGGAAAGAGTGTCTCCTACTGGCCCTCCAACACCTCTTCCAGCAGCATCTGGTCTCCCATCCAGGGACTGACCAGGACCAACCCTGCTTAGCTTCAGAAGCAAGCCAGCAGTGGTATGCAGGGTGGTATGCTGCTGGCGTGCAAAACCCACTAAGATAAATGAAGCAAACCTAAACTATTTAAAAGAAAAACACTTTCCCCACCCAGGTCTGGGTTGCTTGCTAGCCTGGTCCTATGCTGAGCCATGGGGAAGTTGAGAACACTAGCAGAAAGCACTGCTCGCTCCATCACCATGCTACAGAGAGTTAGGTACATTTATGGAATGGCCAAACACAGCCACACATCCCCTCTCAGGCCAAGTGTCACTGGTATCAATCACGGCCTGGACAGCCTGCGCCATAAAACTGTAATTCAGCACCAATTTAATGCCTCACAATATATTAGACGACCCATATGGGCAGCTTTTTATGTGACGAGCACCGATATAAAAGTGATTAACAAGTGGTTATTTATATAAAAACTATACAAGTGTAATTAGTGGGGAGAGTCAGGTACCAATATGGGAAGACAGAAGTCATTACCATCATCCATGGAAGCAGCAGAGAAAGGGAGTGTGTGTGTGTGTGTGTGTGTGTGTGTGTGTGTGTGTGTGTGTGTGTGTGTGTGTGTGCGTGTGTTTGTGTTTGTGTGTTTGGTTGCAGCTCAATGGGAGTCACGTTCGGACGCACACACACGCACACACGCACTTGCACAAGCCTGCACACATGTATGTGCTGCGTGCCAAGCAACCTGGTTCCAGAGTGGCCTCATCTAGATCTGACTCCACTGATTTATTATTTTATTTAACCAGGTAGGCCAGTTGAGAACAAGTTCTCATTTACAACTGCGACCTGGCCAAGATAAAGCAAAGCAGTGCGACACAAACAACACACACAGAGTTACACATAAACAAACGTACAGTCAATAACACAATAGAAAGATATATGTACAGTGTGTGCAAATGTAGAGCTCCTTTAAGGAGGAAACTGATAGCTCCTTTAAGGAGGAAACTGATAGCTCCTTTAAGGAGGAAAAATGTCCCACCTAGCTATCTGAAGATGAATGCACTAACTGTAAGTGGCTCTGGATAAGAGCGTCCGACTCAAATGTAAAATGTAAGTGACACGGTCTCTACTATGCAATTCGTCAGATAATAAAAGGTCAAGCCCTAACCACATAGCTAGGATCAGAATGCCCTACCCGGAAGTCTAACTGTAACCATTTGGAGAAGAAAAATAGATATCTGCCCCCGGTCAAAGATTAGGGGGGACCTTTGGGGCACAGGGCTGAGAGGGCAGCTCTAGGCCTCTAATGGAGAGAGGGTGCACTAAACACACACACACACAGAGCTATTGTACTAAATGTTTACTTGTTCAATGAATAGGAAGAAGGGGAAAAGAGAACACATGTCAGTAGTCAGTAGTTACTGTATTTCTGTTATCCTGTTTATCACTCTGAACAACTTAGTAGTTACTGTATTTCTGTTATCATGTTTATCACTCTGAACAACTTAGTAGTTACTGTATTTTCTGTTATCATGTTTATCACTCTGAACAACTTAGTAGTTAATAGTTACTGTATTTCTGTTATCCTGTTTATCACTCTGAACAACTTAGTAGTTAATAGTTACTGTATTTCTGTTATCATGTTTATCACTCTGAACAACTTAGTAGTTAGTAGTTACTGTATTTCTGTTATCCTGTTTATCACTCTGAACAACTTAGTAGTTAATAGTTACTGTATTTCTGTTATCATGTGTATCACTCTGAACAACTTAGTAGTTAGTAGTTACTGTATTTCTGTTATCCTGTGTATCACTCTGAACAACTTAGTAGTTAATAGTTACTGTATTTCTGTTATCCTGTTTATCACTCTGAACAACTTAGTAGTTACTGTATTTCTGTTATCATGTTTATCACTCTGAACAACTCAGTAGTTACAGTATTTCTGTTATCCTATTATCTCACTCTGAACAATTCAGTAGTTAGTCATTACTGTATTTCTGTTATCCTGTTTATCACTCTGAACAACTCAGTAGTTACAGTATTTCTGTTATCCTGTTTATCTCACTCTGAACAATTCAGTAGTTAGTCATTACTGTATTTCTGTTATCCTGTTTATCACTCTGAACAACTCAGTAGTTACAGTATTTCTGTCATCCTGTTTATCTCACTCTGAACAATTCAGTAGTTAGTCATTACTGTATTTCTGTTATCCTGTTTATCACTCTGAACAACTCAGTAGTTACTGTATTTCTGACGGTGCTATTCTTTCTTTTTGCAACATGAAATCACTATCAGTTAGCATGTGGAACATTCAGGGACAATGGAGTTCAACAAAACATGACATCATTCTGCAGGAGACATGGTGTAAGGCTGACATTGTCACTCACTGTTGCTCAGGCTACAGAAAGGTAATTGTGCCGTTACAGAAACACAGCTCTGTCAATAGAGGCAAAGACTCTGGAGGACTGATCATTTGGTAAAAATCTGAACTACAAAATCTAATTGATCCCCTCAAAATTGGTAAATATCACATTTGGTTAAAACTGAAAAAATAACTTGTACTGACAGAAAAATGTGTTCCTTTGCTCAATATATATACCCCCCTCAGAATCCCCATATCACTCAAAGGAGATCTTCCCCACCCTTGAGGAAGAGACATGCCATTTCCAGGCCCAGGGAAATGTGCTCATCTGCGGGGACACAAATGCGCTCATAGGAACACTACCTGATCTAACAACCACAAGAGGTGACAGCTTTATTACAGGCCATTGTCACGATGTTCGTAGTAATGATCGGACCAAGGCGAGTTGAGTTCCACATAATTTTAATGAAAGTGAAACTTAAGCAAATACAAAAAAACTAAATAAAGAACAAACGAACCGTGATGACAATGCAGTGCTAAACAAGCAACTACACAGAAACAATATCCCATAACCACAGGTGGAAAAAATGCAACTTAAGTATGATCCCCAATTAGAGACAATGATTACCTCTAATTGGGAATCATACACAAACACCAACATAGAAAAATAAACCTAGAACCCCACACAGAAATAATAAACTAGACTAAACACCCCTAGTCACGCTTTGACCTACTCTACCATAGAAAATACAGGCTTTCTATGGTCAGCACATGACAGCCATACTGTTTCTAACTGTCTTCATCTCCCCTATAGAAACAACAGTGACAGCACCATCAACAAAAACAGAAGGGATCTGTTGCAGCTCTGTCAAAGCCTGGGTCTGTATTTTGTCAATGGTAGGTTACATTGTGACTCTATGGGGAGATTCACCTATTGCTCACCTCTTGGCCACAGCACAGTAGACTATATGCTCACAGACATTGACCCTTTCTCTCTCAGCTCATTCCCTGTCAAGCCACTAACACCTCTGTCTGATCACAGCCAAATTACGTTGTTCCTCAAAAGAACAGACATGGAAACAACCAGACATTCACAGCCCAGTAAACTGTACAACATCAGAAATTCATACAGATGGGCCCAAAACAGCACAGAACAATACCAGAAAGCAACCTGGAACCAAAATATCCAAACACTCTTAGATAACTTTCTGGATACCACATTCACTCACAGTAAAGAAGGCATGAATCTAGCAGTACAAAACATCAACTATATATTCAGGCAAACGGCAAAAGAAGCAAACCTGAAACTGATAAAAAACAAACCAAAAAAGATCACAGATGACAACTGGTTTGATGCCGATTGTAAAACTATAAGGAAAAAAACTTAGAACCAAAATCACAGGAATCCCAAATAATCATGAATTACGCCTTAATTACTGAGACTTTAAAACTCTATAAACGTGCACTCACAACCAAAAAAATCACAGGACAACAGCAAGCAGCTGACACTAATTGAGCAGCCCATAAACACAAACAACTTCTGTCAAAATTGGAAAAAAATGCAATAATCGAAACTAGAAGAATTAGCGACACAAAATGGTGACATATGGACAGCCCATTTTAAAACACTGTACAACACCGTTCAAATTGATGCAAACGCAGAACAATTGAATGGATTAGAAAAAGCTATAAAGGACAATCAAAATCCATTGGACTCTCCAATTTCTGACCTGGAGCTCTATAAGAAACTTCAGGCCCTCAAATTTAAAAAAGCATGCAGACCTGATGGCATCCTAAATGAGATGCTCAAATTCACTACTGCAAAATGTCAATTGGCTATATTAAAACTGTTTAATTTGATCCTGAGTGTAGGATGTTTCCCTGACATCTGAAATCAAGGACTCATAACCCCAATATATTTAAGAACAGAGAGAAGCATTTGTGTGAACAGTAACCTGGGGAAGGATTTCTGTAGTATTATAAATGTAAGAGTTCTAAACTTCCTTAATAAGCACAATGTTTTGAGTAAAAGACCAATTAGATTTATACCAAAACATTGCACAACCGATCATATTTACACCCTACACACCCTGATAGATACACATGTCCACCAAAATAATACCAAAAGGTATGCTTGCTTTATCGACTTCCAAAAAGCATTTGATTCTATTTGGCATACAGCACTGTTCTACTAAGTTATTGAAAGTGGTGTATGGGGTAAAACATAAGACATAATTCAATCAATGTATACTGACAATACGTGCAGCAACACTTCGCCAGGGTTGCAATCTGAGCCCTGCACTCTTCAATATTTACATCAACGAATTGGCCACTATTCTAGAAAAATCCTCAGCCCCTGGTGTTAGTCTCCACAATTCAGAAGTTAAATGCCTACTCTTCACAGATAACCTGTGTGCCTGCTGTCACCCACAGCACATGGCCTACAGCAGAGCCTGGACCTGCTAGAGCAGTACTGCCAGACCTGTTTACTCCAGCAAGACTAAAATAATGATTTTCCAGAGAAGATCCAGATCAGGGAATTAGACCAAAGTTCTCAATTGGTACAAAATATATAGAGTTGTCACGTTCCTGACCTGTTTTCTCTTGTTTTGTATGTGTTTATTGGTCAGGGCGTGAGCGGGGTGGGCATTTCTATGTGTTGTGTTTCTATGTTGGGTTAAAGGGTTGCCTGGTATGGCTCTCAATTAGAGGCAGGTGTTTGGCATTTCCTCTGATTGAGAGTCATATTAAGGTAGGTTGTTCTCACTGTTTGTTTGTGGGTGATTGTCTCCTGTGTCTTTCGTGTCTGTGCACCACACGGGACTGTCTTGGCTGTTCGTTCGTTTGATGTAGTCTGTTCCTGTTCGTGAGTTCTGCGTGTAGTTATGTAAAGTTCCATGTTCAGGTCTGTCTACGTCGTGTTTGTTATTTTGTAATTTCCAAGTGTTTTCGTATTTCGTCTTCGTGTTTCAATAAATATCATTTATGTCGAATTACCTCGCTGCGTATTGGTCCACCGATCCTTCTCTCCTCTCCTCGTCCGAGGAAGAGGAGGAAGACGACAGCCGTAACAAGAGTACTGCACACATTACAATTATTTAGGTTTAAACATAAGCTAAAATGTACACCTTAATGAGGCTGTGAATGAACAGAGAGAAAGCACGCAGGGCATTGTACGCCATTAAAAAACAAATTCAAATTTAAATACCTATTAATAGTTGGCTAAAATGAATTGAATGTGTCATTGAACCAATTGCACTTCATGGCAGTGAGGTGTGGGGTCCACTTGCAAATCAAGATTTCACACAATGGGACAAACACCCAATTGAAAGCCTGCATATAGAGTTTTGTAAGATTCTCCTACATGTCCAGAGGAAACTACTGACAATGCATTCAAGGCAGAATTAGTAATAAGAAAACTCAAAACATAGCAATTCAGTTTTGGAAACATCTCAAATACAGTGACCCCCTCTCATATCACTACCAAGCCCTGCAATGCCAAGAGCTGAGCAAAGAAAAGAGTCCCCTCATCCAGCTGGTCCTGTGGCTGAGTTCACAAACCTGTTCTACTAACACATTGAAGCTTCAGGACCAGAACATCCAATCAATCAGGATAAACCAAATTACAAAACAAAACTACATTGCTTATTGGGAAACACAAGCACAAGCACAGAGCAAAATGCAGTGCTATCTGGCCCTAAATCGACAGCACACCGTGGCTAACTATTTGACCATGGTTACTGATCAAAACCTTAGAAAAACCTTGACAAAATACAGGCTCAGTGAGCACAGCCTTGCCATTGAGAAGGGTAGACACAGGAAAATCGGGCTCCCTGTAGAGGAAAGGCTGTGCAACCACTGCACAACAGCAGAACCCGGGACAGAGCTGCATTTCCTGAAAAAATGTAAAAAATATAAAACAATTAGAGTGTTATTTCCTCAAATTTGAAACCCTTATTCAAGGTTTCAAAGACCTCTCTGATGAGAGTAGGCTACCCGTCCTGTTGGGGGAGGACGCAGAGAGCTGTGGGTTGGCAGCGCACAACATTGCTGCCTGCCACAAGATGAGGGACAGTGTCTGACAGACCAACTAACCTGAACATGACCTCTGTGCTTATTGTTATTGTTCAATGTATGGTTATTTTGACCCATGATTATATTTGTTACCGTTGTCCCATTGACAATATTGATTATTATTATTTTAATTATTTTAATATTGTACATTTCCAAAGTATGCTTTGGCAATATGTATATTGTTACGTCATGCCAATAAAACAAATTGAATTGAAATTGAAAGAGAGAGGTGAGAGCGAGAGTTGAGACGTGAGAGAGAGATGTGAGAGAAGAGCGAGCGTGAGAGAGGTGAGAGCAAAACACGTGAGAGAGGTGAGAGCAAAACACGTGAGAGAGGTGAGAGCAAAACACGTGAGAGAGGTGAGAGCAAAACACGTGAGAGAGGTGAGAGCAAAACACATGAGAGAGGTGAGAGCAAGAGATGTGAGAGAGATAAAGAGAGAGAGAGTGGAGAGAGGATTTAGGAGAAGAGGAGAACTGAGGCCTGCTGGAAAGGAGAACACAAACACTGGGATCCAGTGTAACGGTGAAGTAGAGGATGAAGAAGAAGTAGAGGATGAAGAAGAAGAAGTAGAGGATGAAGAAGAAGTAGAGGATGAAGAAGAATTAGTAGAGGATGAAGAAGAAGTAGAAGAAGAAGATGATGAAGAAGAAGGGGGGTATTTGTACTTGTATACAAGTAAGTTGTACTCCAGCTGGTCCTTTCCAGAGACACAGGCAGCATTGTCCTGCTCCGGTGTTTCAGCCAAGAGTGATTCACCTCGCTTCGCCTCACCCGCAGCACACACGCACAGGCACGCACACACAAAGAAAACACACACAAGAAACACACATACACACACATCCTACAGGGCCGGAGATGTCAGCAGAGTGGCTCTTAAAGTAGGGAATGGGACGTGGGGTTGAGTTTGTGTGTGTGTGTGTGTAGGGGGGGGGGACTAGGGCCCACAGACGGCAACATAGCATGTCAACAAAACAGAGCGACAGAGAGGGAGAGAGAGACGGACAGAGAGAGAGCGAGAGGGAGAGAGGGACAGAGAGAGAGAGAGGGACAGAGAGAGAGAGAGAGCGAGAGAAACTGCCCGCCGCAGCACGGCGAGCCCATCGCGTCCAATATGGATTCTCAAGCCTGTCAGTTTGAAATAAATCGGACATTTCTTATTTATGTTTCTGCTGGAGTGCGCAGGAGATTTAAGGCTCTATATAAAATAGTGTCTCATCGGGTTGGAGGGGTTTAGAGGGGGGTTCTGTAAAGGGAACAGCTGCTTTCCATGTAACAACCTTCAGGTCAGTTATGATTCAAAAAGAATGGTTGAATCCCAAATTGCATCCTACTACCCATGAAGTGCACTTCACTATGAATTGAATAGGGTGCCATTTGGGACGTAACCAATGACAACGTCAGCAGTGGATTTATGGTGCTGGGTGATGCACTTTTCTCTACAGTGAAAGGGAGAAATTGGACTAAATTGCAGAACGTTTTCACTGTGTGTACATAACAAAACCATGAGAATAGCTGTCAACTATTTGAGTTGAATACTTTGGGGTCGAATGGCTCACATTTTATACTCATCATGAAGAACAATAATCAGAAAAATGCCTGCTTAAGTGATCGGTATGGTCGTTGTTGATAATTGTTTATCGTCCCAGCTCTTGAGTATGGGCCATAGGCTGTGTGTTCCAGCCAGGGCCTCCGTGTGGAGAAAAGTGGGGCTGTGGTGGGAGTAGTGAGACGGTGGGCCACGATGTCAGACTGACAGATGGTCAATCTGGAGCTGTCTGTCCGCCTGTCTCTCTGTGTCTGTCTGTCCGCCTGTCTCTCTGTGTCTATCTGTCCGCCTGTCTCTCTGTGTCTGTCTGCGTAGGCAACGCTTCAGCTCGTCTGCAAATCTCCCTCAGCGCAATTCCTGGAACTCTTGCTCTCTCGCTCTATTCATCTCCTCTCTCTCTCTCTCTATCCATTCATCTCTCCCTCTCTCATCCATCTCAGCCTGGATGTCTCTTTGGGTTTGTTTTTTGTTCTGGTCTCTGGAGGAGAACAAAGAGTTCCACATGGTCCTCCTATTCCCTCTGGTCAAAAGTAGTGCACTACGTAGCGAATAGGGGCCCATTTGGGACACAGACATAGGCTGAGTGTTCTCTGAGTGGAACGTGGTGGATGACCTAGCCACTAGCAGTGACCGAAAACGAGATAAGCAGAGCGGCTAGCTAAGATCCCAGTTAACCCTTTGAACTGTAGCGTTTGGCAAGGGTGTTTGAGAAGGAGCATTACGCCTCTGCCCTAAATGGCCCCTTATTCCCTTTATAGTGCACTACTTTTGACCAGGGACCATAGGGGTTGCGACCTACCATTGAAAAATGCTTATGTTAGTTTGACATACAGTACCGTACAAGTGCCTTCAGGAACCCTGACTGGAATTATATATATATAAAAAAATATCCATCTACACAAAATCTTTCATAATGACAAAGTGAAAACATATTTTTTGCCATTTTTGCAAATGTATTGAAAATTAAATACAGAAATATCTCATTTACATAGGTATTCACTCCCCTGAGTCAACACATTTTAGAATCACCTTTGGCAGCAATTAGAGCTGTGAGTCTTTTTGTCTCTAAGACTTGGCACACCTGGATTGTACAATATTTGCACATTATACTTTTTTTAAATTCTTCAAGCTCTGTCAAGTTGGTTGTTGATCACTGCTAGTTAGCCATTTTTAAGTCTTGCCATAGATTTTCTAGCCGACAGCAGTCAAAACTGTAACTAGGTCACTCAGAAACTTTCAATGTCCTGTGTGTAGGCCAGTGACACAATCAATTATTTTAAAATGTGTTTTTAATGTATTAGTCTATATTTTTTTAAATACCCCCATTTCTACCCAATTGCATGATATCCAATTGGTAGTTAGAGTCTTGTCCCATCGCTGCAACTCCCGTACGGACTCGGGGGAGGCGAAGGTCGAGACCTGTGCGTCCTCCGAAACACAACCCGCCAAGCCGCACTGCTTCTTGACACAATGCCCACTTAACCCGGAAGCCAGCCGCACCAATGTGTCGGAGGAAACACCGTACACCTGGTGACCGTGTCTGCGTGCATGTGCCCGGCCCGCCACAGGAGTCGCTAGAGTGCGATTGGACAAGGACAAGCCGGCTGGCCAAACCCTCCCATAACCCGGACGATGCTGGGCCAATTGTGCACCGCCTCATGGGTCACCCAGTCGCGGCCGGCTACAACACAGCCTGGGATCGAACCAGGATCTGTAGTGATGCAGTGCCTTAGACCACTGCGCCACTCGGGAGGCAATACACAATCTCAATTTAAATCCATTTAAATTCAGGCTGTAACAACAAAATGTGGAAAAAGTTGAGGGGCGTGAATACACAGGACACTGAGTATACAAAACATTAGGAACAACTGCCCTTTCCATGACAGACCAGGTAAATTCATGGGGAAAGCTATGAATCCATATTGATGCCACCTGTTAAATCCACTTCACTCAGTGTAGATGAAAAGGAGGAGACGGGTTAAAGAAGGATTTTTAAGCCTCGGGACAATTGAGACATGGATTGTGAATGTGTGCCATTCAGAGGGTGAATAAGCAAGACAAAAGATGTACATTCTGAAATTAGTCAGACCCCTTGACTTGTTCCACATTTTGTTATGTTACAGCCTTATTCTAATTATTATTATTATTTTTATAATCCCTCATCAATCTACACACAACACCCCATAATAACAAAGCAAAAACATGTTTTTAGAAATGTATTCTGACCCTTTATTCAGTACTTTGTTGAAGCACCTTTGGCAGATTAAAGTCACTAGTTGTAACGGCAGTCTAAGTCGTCCTCCTCATCGGACGAGGAGAGGCGAGAAGGATCGGAGGACCAATTTGCAGAGTGGTAAGTTTCCATGGTAATTTAATGAACACGAAAACAATACACGATACAAAACAACAAACGAACATACCGTAACAGTCCCGTGTGGCGAAACACTAACACAGGAACAAACACCCACAAACCACACGTGAAACCCCGGCTGCCTAAGTATGATTCTCAATCAGGGACAACGATTGACAGCTGCCTCTGATTGAGAATCATACCAGGCCGAACACACAAAACCCCAACATAGAAAAACACACATAGACAACCCACCCCAACTCACGCCCTGACCATACTAAATAAATACAAAACAAGGGAAAACAGGTCAGGAACGTGACACTAGTCTTCCTGGGTATGACGCTACAAGCTTGGCACACCTGTATTTGGGGAGATTCTCCCATCTTCTCTGCAGACTTTTTCTTGCTTTGTTATTATGGGGTATTGTGAATAGATTGATGACTGAAAAAAATTATTGAATCAATTTTAGAATAAGGCTGTAAGGTAACAAAATGTGAAAAAAGTCAAGTAGTCTGAATACTTTCCGAATGCACTGTAAGTGCCTTTGAACGGAGTATGGTAGTAGGTGCTAGGTTTTTCACACTCAACAGTGGGAAGCATTGGAGTCAGAATTCGGTAGGAAGTTTCGGTAAGATTTCGGTAGGAACAGAATTCGGTAGGAAGGACTACACATTGTTGCATCCTCGACTTGCATGTTCTGTTAATATGAAAGACAATAATCTTCTGTCATTCTGAGCACCGTTGGTGGATGTCCTAATCAGGTTACGCAACCAATGCATATGGTTTGTCAAATGTCCAGTAAATAAAAAAWTTCCTGACGGAAACCCCCTCCTCCTCCTCCTCTTCCTCCTCCTCCAACATCCCTGATATGTGTATGCTGGGAACCTGTTTCATAACATCCCCAGACAGCCACACTTAATAACATAGCAGTTGCCCCTAACGACTGACCAAGGATCAGATCTAATCCTCCTACCTAATGGTTAAGGCTAGACTTTAGGGCTAGGTTATCTGATCCTAGATCTGTGATTAGGACTACTGTTTATCATTGCAGTGTGTGACGAAGCCATCTGCTTAGCAATGCGTTTTAATGTCCATCGTCATCCAATTCAATCTAGCTTACACAGCGATTTACCAGTCGGCCACTCACTTAAATAACATATATTAAATCGGATTCTACTGGAGCTACAGTAACAACTGTATAATTAAGTAATAACAAATACAGTGGATGATTTATGTTTGTCCGCTAAAACATTGCTGGGTGAAACGAACTAAACGCTGTATTGATGTGCAGGTGAGGCTATTTTTCAACTGCCGGTCGAAAATTCAAAATGGATTCCGTTTCAGACTGAATTCTCGGTTTCTTACTTCTCCCAGTGATTTATTTTGGCATATAGGTAATGTACATTTGTCCCAACAAAGGGAACGTAGCCACACACTGATTTATATAGGGAGACTAAACTAAACATAGCATTGGTTTATGACAAGGTCGGAAGTACATTTATTTTGTCCCAAATGGAACTCTATTCCCTATGTAGGGCACTACTTTTGACCAGGGGCCACAGGGCTCCGGTCAAAAGGAGTGCACTATATAGGGAAGATGGTGCCATTTGAGACACAACATTTGGCTGTAGTCACAGACTACAAAGGGGTGTAAGCTTCCCTTTTTTGTCTCAACTATTTGGTTCTATGAATATAGAAATGAACAGGCCAATGCCAACAACATACAGTTCATATCGGGTCAAACACAGTAGTGTGTGTAAAAGGATTTAAAAACAATAGGTTGAACTTTGATACCTAATGGAACAAGTGATACTGAACAAACGAACGCATGCAAACACACACTTTCAGCCACGCACGTGCACGGGCACGCGCACACGCACACAGGGTCATCAATCAAGATCCTTTACAGAGAAAGAAATTCTATGACTTCACGGATTACGCCACTCAGTAAAATAAAGCGGGAGAATAAGAGAATAATGACTTTTAAATGGCTGGGCCGTAAGAAGAGCTGGGTCAAACCTGATACCACTGAAGTAAAACTAAGCCTGGGCCCACTGCGCCGAACGGCCGTTTGAAAAGCACACCCCCTGCCATTTATTTCCATTAAGAGGTGCCGGGGAGGCGGTCCCTACACCCCACTATCGTTAGCGCTGATCCCCGTCACGTCTTTAAAACACGCTTGCTGTCGCAGCTAAGCTGATACTAGACACTCTGATTTGGGCCTTTCTGCTTCTCCCAGAGTGATGTTTCTAGTGAATGACCTCGGAAGTGTCCGGGCTGCAGTCGCTGGTCGTGGTGTAACGCCATATGACCTGACGTCTCACTATGATGTAGTCCGTTCCATACATTTAAAAGAATGAAGTTGTACTGTCCTGGGAAACAGGAACGCGTCCAATAAGAAACATTTATTCTCGTATGCCGTTGCAAAACCATTTACAACAGTGTGCACTAATTAAACATTTAACGAACGATAGTCCTCGGGGCATAAATTGTGTACTGAATGTATTGTGCAGTATATTGAACTGTGCGGGGATAGTTTGTGTTATTGTGTGTGTGTGTGTGTGTGTGTGTGTGTGTGTGTGTGTGTGTGTTGTGTGTTGTGATGTTGTCGTGCCTGTGTCCGTGTGTGCTGTGTGTGGTGTGGTGTGTGTGTTGTGGTGTGTGTGTGGTGTCTGTGGTGTCCGTGTTGTGCTGTGTTGCTGCTGCTGCCTCGCCGCGCCGTCCTGACCCAACATTCGTTCAGCAGACACAGACAGACAGCACAAACAGAGGCCTCCTGTACTGCAACTACAGCCCAGAGTGTGTCTACAGGCATTGGTGCTGCAGACTGCACAGTGGATTCCATTCAGTCTCTCATCAGCCTAAAGCCTCTAACGGATACTCATACGGACCTGAAAAATCAATTCACACCTCCTCGCCCAGGGCAGCATGCCTCGGCTTGCAGTGAGAGATGGATTAGAAGAGAAGAGAAAGAACAGGAAGAGAAGAGAGAGAGATAGAAGAGAGAGGAAGAGAGAGAGAGCGAGAGATAAGACAGGGTAGGAAGCAGAGAGATAGAACAGAGAAAGGAGAGAGAGAAGAGAAAGAACAGGAAGAGAGAGAGAGAGAACGGGGAAGGAGAGAGAGAGAGAGAAAGGGGAAACGGGAAGAGAGAGAGAGAAAGAACAGGTAGGGAGAGAGAGAGAAAGAAGAGGGAAGGAGAGAGAGAGAAAGAACAGGGAAGGAGAGAGAGAGAAAGAACAGGGAAGGAGAGAGAGAGAAAGAACATGGAAGGAGAGAGAGAGAAAAAACAGGGAAGGAGAGCACGAGAAAAAACAGGGAAGGAGAAAGCGCGAGAAAGAACAGGGAAGGAGAGAGACTGCAAAAGAGAAAGAGAGGGAGTAGTAAGGCAAGACCGACACTTTAACTATGTAGTGCTGCTATGATATAACTTGTGTTATTGTTGTCAATGTATAAAGCTCCATCTCATCCATATTAATTAGTGTGTGAACTAAACACCTCATTCTTTACATTAATATGCAGTGATGCGTAACTTCCATTAGGAGGGAGAGAGGAACGGAGGAGGGGAGGGCAAGAGGGACGGAAGAGAGAGAGCGGTGGAGGAGGAGAGGAGGGAGAGAGGGCTGGAGGAGGAGAGGAAGGAGCGATAGGAGGAGGAGGAGAGGAGGGAGAGAGACGCAGGATGAAGAGAGGAGGGAGAGAGGGCTGGAGGAGGAAAGGAGGGAGAGAGGGCTGGAGGAGGAGAGGAGGGAGAGAGGGAAGGAGGAGAAGAGGAGTGGAGTGGAGTAGGAAAGGAGGGAGAGAGAGTAGAAATAGAGGTGTTAGAGGTGAAGCTATGCCTATATTTAAGGATTCAAGGCCCCAGGATACAGTTATTCTGAAACACAAGGGGCCCCATAACACATTCACAAACAATCCATTAAACCCTTCATATAAAGCCTATGCAATGCTCTGACTTGTTCACAACAGTCTTTCCCATCTTCCTTGAATCTATCTCATCTAATCTTGTGTCTTGTCTTATCTGTTCAATGCTATCTACAAATGATTGAAATTGGGACAATATGAATAATACTTTTTGAATGTCCTATTTCTTCAATGCTGTGTATGTCAGTTGTCTTTGTGTTTGCTGTCTTGTTGCAAACTAAAGCAACGAGAAAAAGAGCTAGACAATCACAACCACAACGTTGAGGTACATAGCGATACCAAATACTAGGCCATATGCCCACATTCATGTTATATACTTATCTTCTCCTAAATACTAGGTCACACTGTATACTCCTAAATACTAGGTCACACTGTATACTCCTAAATACTAGGCCACACTGTATACTCCTAAATACTAGGCCACACTGTATACTCCTAAATACTGGGGCGCACTGTATACTCCTAAATGAGACATCTTATTTTTTCAAACGCCTGCAGCCTCAGTCTACCTGCAAAATCTCCCCCTCAGCGCAAACTTCCTGGAAACTGCATTGCTCTCTCGCTCTATTCATCTCCGTCTCTCTCTCTCTTCTATCCATTCATCTCTCCCTCTTCTCATCCACTCAGCCTGGATGTCTCTTTGGGTTTGTGTTTTTGTTCTGGTCTCTGGAGAGAACAAAGAGTTCCACATGGTCCTCCATTCCCTCTGGTCAAAAGTAGTGCACTACGTAGCGATAGGGGCCCATTTGGGACACAGACATAGGCTGAGTGTTCTCTGAGTGAACGTGGGTGATGACCTAGCCACTAGCAGTGACGCGAAAACGAGATAAGCAGAGCGGCTAGCTAAGATCCCAGTAACCCTTTGAACTTTAGCTGTTTGGCAAGGGTGTTGAGAAGGAGCATTACGCCTCTGCCCTAAATGGCCCCTTATTCCTTTATAGTGCACTACTTTTGACCAGGGACCATAGGGTTGCGACCTACCATTGAAAAATGCTTATGTTAGAGTTTGACATACAGTACCGTACAAGTGCCTTCAGGAACCCTGACTGGAATTATACTATATATAAAAAAATATCCATCTACACAAATCTTTCATAATGACAAAGTGAAAACATATTTTTTTGCCATTTTGCAAAGGTATTGAAAATTAAATACAGAAATATCTCATTTACAATAGGTATTCACTCCCCTGAGTCAACACATTTTAGAATCAACCTTTGGCCAGCAATTAGAGCTGTGAGTCTTTTTGTCTCTAAGACTTGGCACACCTGGATGTACAATATTTGCACATTTATACTTTTTTTAAATTCTTCAAGCTCTGTCAAGTTGGTTGTTGATCACTGCTAGTTAGCCATTTTTAAGTCTTGCCATAGATTTTCTAGCGACAGCAGTCAAAACTGTAACTAGGTCACTCAAAAACTTTCAATGTCCTGGTGTAGGCCAGTAACACAATCAATTATTTTAAAATGTGTTTTTAATGTATTAGTCTATATTTTTTTAAATTACCCCCATTCTACCCAATTGCATGATATCCAATTGGTAGGAGAGTCTTGTCCCCATCCCTGCAACTCCCGTACGGACTCGGGGAGGCGAAAGGTCGAGACCTGTGCGTCCTCCGAAACACAACCCGCCAAGCCGCACTGCTCTTGACAACAATGCCCACTTAACCCGGAAGCCACCGCACCAATGTGTCGGAGGAAACACCGTACACCTGGTGACGTGTCTGCGTGCATGTGCCCGGCCCGCCACAGAGTCGCTAGAGTGCGATGGACAAGGACAAGCCGGCTGGCCAAACCCTCCCATAACCCGGACGATGCTGGCCAATTGTGCACCGCTCAGGGTCACCCAGTCGCGGCCGGCTACAACACAGCCTGGATACGAACCAGGATCTGTAGTGATGCAGTGCCTTAGACCACTGCGCCACTCGGAGCAATACACAATCTCAATTAAATCCATTTAAATTCAGGCTGTTAACAACCAAAATGTGGGAAAAAGTTGAGGGGCGTGAATACACAGGACAACTGAGTATACAAAACATTAGGAACAACTGCCCTTTCCATGACAGACCAGGTAAATTCATGGCGAAAGCTATGAATCCATATTGATGCCACCTGTTAAATCCACTTCACTCAGTGTAGATGAAAAGGAGGAGACGGGTTAAAGAAGGATTTTAAGCCTCGGGACAATTGAGACATGGATTGTGAATGTGTGCCATTCAGAGGGTGAATAAGCAAGAACAAAAGATGTACATTCTGAAATTAGTCAGACCCCTCTGACTTGTTCCACATTTTGTTATGTTACAGCCTTATCTAATTATTATTATTATTTTTATAATCCCTCATCAATCTACACACAAACCCCATAATAACAAAGCAAAAACATGTTTTTAGAATGTAATGTATTCCTGACCCTTTATCAGTACTTTGTTGAAGCACCTTTGGCAGATTAAAGTCACTAGTTGTAACGGCAGTCTAAGTCGTCCTCCTCATCGGACGAGGAGAGGCGAGAAGGATCGGAGGACCAATTTGCAGAGTGGTAAGTTTCCATGGTAATTTAATGAACACGAAAAACAATACACGATACAAAAACAACAAACGAACATACCGTAAACAGTCCCGTGTGGCGAAACACTAACACAGGAACAAACACCCACAAAACCACACGTGAAACCCCGGCTGCCTAAGTATGATTCTCAATCAGGGACAACGATTGACAGCTGCCTCTGATTGGAATCATAACCAGGCCGAACACACAAAACCCCAACATAGAAAAACACACATAGACAACCCACCCCAACTCACGCCCTGACCATACTAAATAAGACCAAACAAAGGAAAATCAGGTCAGGAACGTGACACTAGTCTTCCTGGGTATGAGCGCTACAAGCTTGGCACACCTGATTTGGGGAGATTCTCCCATCTTCTCTGCAGACTTTTTCTTCTTTGTTATTATGGGGTATTGTGAATAGATTGATGACTGAAAAAAATTATTGAATCAATTTTAGAATAAGGCTGTAAGGTAACAAAATGTGAAAAAAGTCAAGTAGTCTGAATACTTTCCGAATGCACGTAAGGTGCCTTTGAACGGAGTATGGTAGTAGGTGCTAGGTTTTTCACACTCAACAGTGGAAGCATTGGAGGTCAAGAATTCGGTAGGAAGTAGTTCGGTAAGAATTCGGTAGGAACAGAATTCGGTAGGAAGACTACACATTGTTGCATCCTCGACTTGCATGTTCTGTTAATATGAAAGACAATAATCTTTTGTCATTCTGAGCACCGTTGGTGGATGTCCTAATCAGGTTACGCAACCAATGCATATGGTTGTCAAATGTCCAGAAATAAAAAATTTCCTGACGGAAACCCCCCTCCTCCTCCTCTCTTCCTCCTCCTCCAACATCCCTGATATGTGTATGCTGGGAACCTGTTTCATAACATCCCCAGACAGCCACACTTAATAACAGAGCAGTTGCCCTAACGACTGACCAAGGATCAGATCTAATCCTCCTACCTAAATGGTTAAGGCTAGACTTTAGGGCTAGGTTATCTGATCCTAGATCTGTGATTAGGACTACTGTTTATCATTGCAGTGTGTGACGAAGCCATCTGCTTAGCCAATGCGTTTTTAATGTCCATCGTCATCCAATTCAATCTAGCTTACACAGCGATTTACCAGTCGGCCACTCACTTAAATAACATATATTAAATCGGATTCTACTGGAGCTACAGTAACAACTGTTTATAATTAAGTAATAACAAATACAGTGGATGATTATGTTTTCCCGCTAAAACATTGCTGGGTGAAACGAACTAACGCTGTATTGATGTTGCAGTGAGGCTATTTTTTCAACTGCCGGTCGAAAATTCAAAATGGATTCCGTTTCAGACTGAATTCTCGGTTCTTACTTCTCCCAGTGATTTATTTGGCATATAGGTAATGTACATTTGTCCCAACAAAAGGGAACGTAGCCACACACTGATTTATATAGGAGACTAAACTAAACATAAGCATTGGTTTATGACAAGTCGGAAGTACATTTATTTGTCCCAAATGAACTCTATTCCCTAGTAGGGCACTACTTTTGACCAGGGGCCACAGGGCTCCGGTCAAAAGGGGTGCACATCTTATAGGGAAGATGGTGCCATTTGAGACACAACATTTGGCTGTAGTCACAGACTACAAAGGGAGTTGTGTAAGCTTTCCCTTTTTGTCTCAACTATTTGGTTTATGAATATAGAAATGAACAGGCCAATGCCAACAACATACAGTTCATACGGGTCAAACACAGTAGTGTGTGTAAAAGGATTTAAAACAATAGGTTGAACTTTGATACCTAATGGAACAAGTTGATACTGAACAAACGAACGCATGCAAACACACACTTCAGCCACGCACCGTGCACGGGCACGCGCCACACGCACACAGGTATCAAATCAAGATCCTTTACAGAGAAAGAAATTCTATGACTTCACGGATTACGCCACTCAGTAAAATAAAGCGGGAGAATAAGAGAATAATGACTTTAAATGGCTGGGCCGTAAGAAGAGCTGGGTCAAACCTGATACCACTGAAAGTAAAACTAAGCCTGGGCCCACTGCGCCGAACGCCGTTGAAAAGCACAACCCCCTGCCATTTATTTCCATTAAGAGGTGCCGGGGAGGCGGTCCCTACACCCACTATCGTTAGCGCTGATCCCCGTTCACGTCTTTAAACACGCTTGCTGTCGCAGCTAAGGCTGATACTAGACACTCTGATTTGGGCCTTTCTGCTCTCCCAGAGTGATGTTTCTAGTGAATGACCTCGGAAGGTGTCCGGGCTGCAGTCGCTGGTCGGTGTAACGCCATATGACCTGAAGTCTCACTATGATGTAGTCCGTTCCCATACATTTAAAAGAATGAAGTTGTACTGTCCTGGGAAACAGGAACGCGTCCAATAAGAACATTTATTCTCGTATGCCGTTGCAAAACCATTTACAACAGTGTGGCACTAATTAAACATTTAACGAACGATAGTCCTCGGGCATAAATTGTGTACTGAATGTATTGTGCAGTATATTGAACTGTGCGGGGATAGTTTGTGTTATTGTGTGTGTTGTGGTGTGTGGTGTGTGTGTGTCGTGTGTGTGTGTGTGTGTGTGTGTGTGTGTGTGTGTGTGTGTGTGTGTGTGTGTGTGTGTGTGTGTGTGTGTGTGTGTGTGTGTGTGTCTGTGTGTGTGTGTGTGTGTTGCTGCTGCTGCTGACCCCAACATTCGTTCAGCAGACAGACAGACAGACAAACAGAGCCTCCTGTACTGCAGACTACAGCCAGAGTGTGTCTACAGGCATTGGTGCTGCAGACTGCACAGTGGATCTCCATCAGTCTCATCAGCCTAAAGCCTCTAACGGATACTCATACGGACCTGAAAAATCAATTCACCCTCTCGCCCAGGGCAGATGCCTCGGCTTGCAGTGAGAGATGGATTAGAAGAGAGAGAAAAAGAACAGGAAGGAAGAGAGAGAGATAGAAGAGAGAAGGAGAGAGAGAGAGAGCGAGAAGTAGAAACAGGGTAGGAGAGCAGAGATAGAACAGAGAAGGAGAGAGAGAAGAGAAAGAACAGGAAGGAGAGAGAGAGAAAGAACGGGAAGGAGAGAGAGAGAGAGAACGGGGAAGGAGAGAGAGAGAGAGAAAGAACAGGTAGGAGAGAGAGAGAAAGAACAGGTAGGGAGAGAGAGAGAAAGAACAGGTAGGGAGAGAGAGAGAAAGAAGAGGGAAGGAGAGAGAAGAAAGAACAGGGAAGGAGAGAGAGAGAAAGAACAGGCGAGGGAAGGAGCGAGAGAGAAGAAAGAACATGGAAGGAGAGAGAGAGAAAAAACAGGGAAGGAGAGCACGAGAAAAAAACAGGAAGGAGAAAGCGCGAGAAAGAACAGGGAAGGAGAGAGACTGCAAAAGAGAAAGAGAAGGATAGTAAGGCAAGACCGACACTTTAACTATGTAGTGCTGCTATGATATAACTTGTGTTATGTTGTCAATGTATAAAGCTCCATCTCATCCAATTAATTAGGTTGGTGAACTAAACACCTCATTCTTTACATTAAATGCAGTGATGCGTAACTTCCATTAGGAGGGAGAGAGGAACGGAGGAGGGGAGGGCAAGAGGGACGGAAGAGAGAGAGCGTGTGAGGAGGAGAGGAGGGAGAGAGGGCTGGAGGAGGAGAGGAAGAGCGATAGGAGGAGGAGGGAGAGGAGGGAGAGAGACGCAGGATGAAGAGAGGAGGAGAGAGAGGCTGGAGGAGGAAAGGAGGGAGAGAGGGCTGGAGGAGGAGAGGAGGGAGGAGGGAAGGAGGAGAAGAGGAGTGGAGTGGAGTAGGAAAGGAGGGAGAGAGAGTAGAAATAGAGGTGTTAGAGGTGAAGCTAGCCTATATTAAGGATCAAGGCCCCAGGATACAGTATTCTGAAACACAAGGGGCCCCATAACACATTCACAAACAATCCATTAAACCCATCATATAAAGCCTATGCAATGCTCTGACTTGTTCACAACAGTCTTTCCCATCTTCCTTGAATCTATCTCATCTAATCTTGTGTCTTGTCTTATCTGTTCAATGCTATCTACAAATGATTGAAATTGGGACAATATGAATAATACTTTTTGAATGTCCTATTTCTTCAATGCTGTGTATGTCAGTTGTCTTTTGTGTTTGCTGTCTGTTGCAAACTAAAGCAACGAGAAAAAGAGCTAGACAATCACAACCACAACGTTGAGGTACATACATGACCAAAATACTAGGCCATATGCCCACATTCATGTTATATACTTATCTTCTCCTAAATACTAGGTCACACTGTATTACTCCTAATACTAGGTCACACTGTATACTCCTAAATACTAGGCCACACTGTATACTCCTAAATACTAGGCCACACTGTATACTCCTAAATACTGCGGCGCACTGTATACTCCTAAATACTAGGCCACACTGTATATACTCCTAAAATACTAGGCCACACTGTATACTCCTAAATACTGGGTGCACTGTTATACTCCTAAATACTAGGTCACACGGTATACTCCTAAATACTAAGCCACACTATATACTCCTAAATACTGGGGTGCACTGTATACTCCTAATACTAGGTCACACGGTTATACTCCTAAATACTAGCCACACGGACATA
>NC_036866.1:6993582-7020678 GCF_002910315.2 Salvelinus sp. IW2-2015
TACTCCTAAATACTAGGCCACACTGTATACTCCTAAATACTAGGTTACACGGTATACTCCTAAATACTAGGCCACACTGTATACTCCTAAATACTAGGTCACACGGTATATACTCCTAAATACTAGGTCACACGGTATATACTCCTAAATAGTCCTATAGATTCTTCCTTCAGTTAATTTCTGAGCTGCGACTCCGTTCTTTATGACTTCACTCACACTACGAGACTGGGTCATGTACTCAGGTCATATA
The DNA here is from genome assembly GCF_002910315.2 of Salvelinus sp. IW2-2015. Lineage (NCBI taxonomy): Eukaryota > Metazoa > Chordata > Actinopteri > Salmoniformes > Salmonidae > Salvelinus > Salvelinus sp. IW2-2015. The sequence goes on from NC_036866.1 coordinate 6,993,833, forward strand.
CTATATACAGTGCCTTCAGAAAGGGATTCACACCCCTTGACTTTTTCCACATTGTGTATAAAATGGATGGACAGCCTGAATTTAAAATGGATTCAATTGAGATTTTGTCATCACTGGCCTACACACAATACCCGATAACGTACATTTTTTTGTTTGTTTTTTTTATTTAAAAAAATCTAAATCTGAAATGAAATATCTTTCGTCAATAAGTATTCAACCCCTTTGTTATGGCAAGCCTAAATACATTCAGGAGTAAAAATATGCTTAACAAGTCACATAAGTGGCATGGACTGGAATAATAGTGTTTACATGATTTTATGACTACCTCTTCTCCGTACGCCACACATACAATAGTCTGTGAGGTCCCTCAGTCGAGCAGTTCATTTCAACCACAGATTCAACCACAAAGACCAGTGCCTTGCAAAGAAGAGCACCTATTGTTAGATGGGTAAAAATAAATTGAATATCCCTTTGAGCATGCTGAATTTATTACTGTACAATTTATACTGTACAGAATAACTTTATGTCCTGAATACAAAGCATTATGTTTGGGACAAACGTCACTTGTACCACTCTTCATATTTTCAAACATGGTAGTAGATGCATCATGTTATGGGTATGCTTGTCATTGGCAAGGACTAGGTCGTTTTTAAGGATAAAAATAAACAGAATAGAGTTTAGCACAGGCAAAATCCTAGAGGAAAAACTGGTTCAGTCTGTTTTCCAACAGACACTGGGAGACAAATTCACCTTTCAGCAGGACAATAACCTAAAACACAAGGCCACATATACACTGGAGTCGCTTACCAAGACAACATTGATTGTTCCCGAGTGGCCTAGTTACAGTTTTACAGTTTTGACTTATATCGGCTTTAAATCTATTGCTAGACTTGAAAACGTCTGTCTAGGAATGATCAACAACCAACTTGACAGAGGTTGAAGAATATTTAAATGAATAAATGTGCAAATATTATACAATCCAGGTGTGTAAAACTCTTAGAGACTTACCAAGGAAAAGGAACAGCTGTAATCACTGCCAAAGGTGATTCTAACATGTATTGACTAAGGGGTGTGAATGCTTATGTAAATTAGATATTTATAGTGTTCTGTTTGTATTGTTAGCAGGTGAGTGTTCTGTTTGTATTGTTAGCAGGTGAGTGTTCTGTTTGTATTGTTAGTAGGTGAGTGTTCTGTTTGTATTGTTAGGCAGGTGAGTGTTCTGTTTGTAATTGGTTAGGCCGAGGTGAGTGTTCTGTTTGTATTGGTTAGCAGGTTGAGTGTTGTTCTGTTTGTATTGTTAGGTAGGTGAGGTGTTTCTGTTTTGTATTGTTTAGCAGGTGAGTGTTCTGTTTGTATTGTTAGTAGGTGTAGTGTTCTGTTTTGTTTGTTAGCAGGTTGAGTGTTCTGTTGTATTGTTAGCAGGTGAGTGTTCTGTTTGTATTTGTTAGCTAGGTGAGTGTTCTGTTTGTAATTGTTAGTCAGGTGGATGTTCTGTTTGTATTGTTAGCAGTGTGAGTGTTCTGTTTGTAATTGTTAGCAGGTGAGTGTTCTGTTTGTATTGTTAGTTGAAGGTGTGTGTTCTGTTTGTATTGTTGCATGAGGCTGTTGTATTTAGTTAGCAGGTGGAGTGTTCTGTTTGTATTGTTAGTCAGGTGAGTGTTTCGTTTTGTATTGTTAGTATGGTTGTGGGTTCTGTTTATTGTATAGTTGATTATGCAAGGTGAAGTGTTTGTTTTTATTGTTTTTTAGGCAGGTGAGTGTTCTGTTTGTAATTGTTAGCAGGTGAGTGTTCTGTTTTGTATTGTTAAACAGGTGATGTATTGTTAGCAGGTGAGTGTTCTGTTTGTTATGTTTAGCAAGGTGAGTGTTCTGTTGTATTGTTAGCTAGGTGAAGTGTTCTGTTTTGTATTGTTTATGTTCAGGTGAGTGTTGTCTGTTTTGTATGTTCAGCAGTGAGTGTTCTGTTTGTATTGTTCAGCAGGTTGGAGTGTTCTGTTTTATGTTATAGTTGTATGTAGCAGGTTGAGTGTTCTGTTTTATTGTTAGCAGGTGAGTGTTTCTGTTTTATTGTTTAAGCAGGTGAGTGTTCTGTTTGTATTTAAGCAAGGTTTGAGTGTTCTGTTTTGTATTGTTAGGCAGGTGAGTGTGTTCTGTTTTGTATTTGTTAGCAGAGTGAGTGTTCTGTTTGTATTTTTAGGCAGGTGAGTGGTTTTTCTTTTCTATGGTTAAGCAAGGTGAGTGTTCTGTTGCTATTGTTAGCAGCGTGAAGTGTTCTGTTTGTATAGGTTAGCAGGTGAGTTGTTCTGTTTGTATTGTTAGCAGGTGAGTGTTTTTGTATTGTTAGCAGGTGAGTGTTCTGTTTGGTATTGGTTAGCAGGGTGATGTTCTGTTTCTATTGTTAGCAGGTGAGTGTTCTGTTGTGTTAAATATGTTATGTGCAAGGTAGTAGGTGATGTCTTTTGTATTGTTAGCAAGGTTGAGTGTCTGTTTGAATTGTTAGCACAGGTGAGTGTTTGCTGTTGTGGTATTGTTAGCAGGTGAGTGTTCTGTTTGTATTGTTAGCACGTGTGAGTGTTCTGTTTTGTATTGTTAGCAGGTGAGTGTTTCTGTTTGTATTTGTTAGCATGGTAGTGTTGTTTCGATTTGTTAGCAAGGTTGAAGTGGTTCTGTTTGTATTGGTTAGCATGATGTCTGTTTGTAATTGTTTAGCAGGTGAGTGTTCTGTTTGTATTGTTAGCAGTGTTTCGGTGTAGCTAGTGATGCTGTTTTATTGTTAGCAGCGTGAGTGTTCTTGTTTGTATTGTTAGCAGGTGAGTGTTCTGTTTGTATTGTTTAGCAGGTGAGTGTTTCTGTTTGTATTGTTAGCAGGTGAGTGTTCTGTTTGTATTGTTAGCAGGTGAGTGTTCTGTTTGTATTGTTAGCAGGTGAGTGTTCTGTTTGTTATTTGTTAGCAGGTGAGTGTTTCTGTTTTGTATTGTATTAGCAGGTGAGTGTTCTGTTTGTATTGTTAAGCAGGTGAGTGTTCTGTTTTATCTATTGTTAGGCAGGTGAGTGTTCTGTTTGCTATGTTAGCAGGTGAGTGTGTTCTGTTTGTATTGTTAGCAGGTGAGTGTTCTGTTTTGTATTGTTTAGCAGGTGAGTTGTTTCTGTTGTATTGTTAGCAGGTGAGTGTTCTGTTTGTTATGTTAGCAGGTGTGTGTTCTGTTTTGAATTGGTTCAGTGTGCTGGTTTAAGTGGTGTTTTTGTAAGTTGCTAGGTAGTCTGTTTGTAATTGTTAGCAGTGTGAGTGTTCTGTTTGTATTGTTTAGCAGGTGAGTGTGTTCTGTTTGTATTGTTAGCAAGGTTGATGTTTCTGTTTGTATTGTAGCAAGGTGAGTTTCTGTTTGTATTGTTAGCAGGTTGTGTGTGTTCTGTTTGGTATGTTAGCAGGTGAGTGTTCTGTTTGTATTAGTTACGGTAGATTCTTTATGGTGAGGTGGCGTTCTTTTGTATTGTAAGTAGTGTTGTTTATTGTGCAAAGGTGAGTGTTCTGTTTGTATTGTTAGCAGGTGAGTGTTCTGTTTGTATTGTTAGCAGGTGAGTGTTCTGTTTGCTTCTGACTGGAAGCAATATTTTGTAAAGTACAAAAAAATAACGTTATATTGAAATGTTTTTCAGTTTTAATCTGGTATACCTGGATATCCGATGTTGATTGAACAGTACCCTAGGTCTACCCCATTGATCATTTAGTGATTTCTGCTGTGGAGTTCATACTGACTGTGATTAGGGCCTTATTATGCAGTGCTGTGAAAAGTATTTGCCACCTTTTAAATTTGATCTCCTTTTTAATATTTTGTTTATACAGAATGTTTTGCCAAATCTTCAACCAAAATCTAATTGTAGATAAAAAGGAACCTGAGTGAACAAATAACACAACAATTAAATACTTATTTAATTTATTAAGAAATTAAATAAATAAAGTATACTTCTCTTGTTTTGTAAACTCAGGTTCCCTTTATCTAGTAGGTTTTGGTTGAAGATCTGATAACATTCAGAATAAAAAATATGCAAAAATAGAGAAAATCAGAAAGGGGGCAAATACTTTTTCACGGCACTGTAGTTCTTGTGTTTTCCAGTCACAATCAACCGATATGGAGCTGGGTGCCTGTGTCTGACGTGTGTGATGTTTGGCGGCTAGCCCAGCTCCAGGCAACACCGCGGCCCCTTGCCAAGCCCAACTACAGACTGTTTCCTTTTGTTGTCCCTTACTCGATGACATGTGACACGGTCGTGCACATTTCTTTTTCCGATCGGACTACATGAGAAAAGACAAGTGGGATTTCATTAGCTTATTTTCCCTCCTCCTGTTGCATCCCCCCATCCCTGAAGAGAACCAGCCGAGGTGGAAGGATTTGGTCGGGTCATGTTCATTAGGCACCAAAATTAAGAAAAAAGGTAGACTAAAATAGGGAGGGATGACAATAAAACGCACTTATTTTCCTCTTCTGTTTCAACTTCTGCCGTCATGAAAATGAACCAGGCTTTAGTCTGCCGTCATGAAAATGAACCAGGCTTTAGTCTGCCGTCATGAAAATGAACCAGGCTTTAGTCNATGAACCAGGCTTTAGTCTGCCGTCATGAAAATGAACCAGGCTTTAGTCTGCCGTCATGAAAATGAACCAGGCTTTAGTCTGCTTCAGCCCACTCCCTCCCCCACTGTGGTCACATATAGAACTCAGACAGTCCCTTTGAGACTCCTCCACCCTCATTCTACCCCTCCTCACCCCAGGCTCCATCTATTATCAATTTCTTTGTTTATTTTCCCAGAAAATGTTCTTTGTTTATTTCCTGGTAAAACCACCTGGCCCTTTGCAAGGGTCACTGCTGTTGGTATGGGGATCAAGCTCTCACGTTCTCCCTCCAGTTCATATTTCTCCCCAAATTTGAAGAGAGGGAGGAGGAGGAATAGAACGAGAAAGAGGGATAGGGATGAGGGAGAGAGAGCGAGAGTGAGAGAAAAGAAACAGGAATTAGGCTTTGGCGATATACCATATATACCGCACACGGGATGCTTTTTCAATACCATCAATACAGTTGAAACTGTACACGTGCTGCTCCAGAGCCAGTACTGCTCATTTGCACAATGTCTCTGGTTCACATTCTCTTGTAAATGTCCAAACTCACCAAAAATGACATTCGGTAGCTCCTACCTACAGTGGGGAGAACAAGTATTTGATACAGGTAACGAGTTCAAACAGGTGCAGTTAATACAGGTAATGAGTGGAGAACAGGAGGGCTTCTTAAAGAAAAACTAACAGGTCTGTGAGAGCCGGAATTCTTACTGGTTGGTAGGTGATCAAATACKTATGTCATGCAATAAAATGCAAATTCATTACTTAAAAATCATACAATATGATTTTCTGGATTTTTGTTTTAGATTCCGTCTCTCACAGTTGAAGTGTACCTATGATAAAAATTACAGACCTCTACATGCTTTGTAAGTAGGAAAACCTGCAAAATCGGCAGTGTTTCAAATACTTGTTCTCCCCACTGTATATAGGCATAACTTAATGTCTTTGCAAAAAAACCTAAAAAACATTTGTTTGCGCTCGTTAGCATATTAAACGAGCAACCTCTATGGAAATGTGCTATTACTTGTGCTAATTTTGTTAGCATTCTGGTAATAGACGTCAAATGGGCTTTTATGTATTTTTTGGGCGCCCCCTTATGTACTAAGCTGGTAATATCGTAAATCCCGGGATGAGAGAAGGACGGTATGACGATACAAACATCTGGATACCACCCTACCCTAACAGGAATGAAAGAGAGCGAAGGGGATGAAAAGGAGAAGAAGAGGCAGAAAGAGTAGAAAGCAGAGACAAGACAGGTGAGTGCGAGGGGCAGAGCCTCTCTCTCCCCACCTGGTAGTCTAGGATGCTGAAGCCCAGGCCTCTCTCTCCCTACCTGGTAGTCTAGGATGCTGAACCAAGCTCTCTCGCTCTCCCCTACCTGGTAGTCTAGGATGCTGAAGCCCAGGCCTCTCCCCCTACTGATAGTCTAGGATGCTGAAGCCAGGCCACTCTCGTCTCTCCTACCTGGTAGTCTAGATCTGAAGCCCAGGTCTCTCTCCCCTACCTGGATAGTCTAGGATGCTGAAGCCCAGGTCTCTCTCTCCCTACCTGGTAGTCTAGGATGCCGAAGCCCAGGTCTCTCTCTCCCTACCTGTAGTCTAGGATGCTGAAGCCCAGGCCTCTCTCCTCTCCCTACCTGGTAGTCTAGGATGCTGAAGCCAGGCCTCTCTCTCCCCTACCTGGTAGTCTAGGATGCTGAAGCCCAGGTCTCTCTCTCCCTACCTGGTAGTCTAGGATGCTGAAGCCAGGCCTCTCTCTCTCCCCTACCTGTAGTCTAGGATGCTGAAGCCCAGGCCCTCTCTCGCTCCCCCACCGGTAGTCTAGGATGCTGAAGCCCACCTCTCTCTCCCTACCTGGTAGTCTAGGATGCTGAAGCCCAGCTCTCTCTCTCCCTACTGGTAGTCTAGGATGCTGAAGCCCAGGCCTCTCTCTCTCTCTCCCACCTGGTAGTCTAGGATGCTGAAGCCCAGGCCTCTCTCTCCCCTACCTGGTAGTCTAGGATGCTGAACCCAGCCTCTCTCTCTCCCTACCTGGTAGTCTAGGATGCTGAAGCACCAGGCCTCTCTCTCTCTCCCCTACCGGTAGTCTAGGATGCTGAAGCCCAGCGCTCTCTCTCCCCTACCTGGTAGTCTAGGATGCTGAAGCCAGGCCTCTCTCTCCCTACCTGGTAGTCTAGGATGCTAGAAGCCCAGGCCTCTCTCTTCCCCCTACCTGGTAGTCTAGGAGCTGAAGCCCAGGCCCTCCTCTCCCTACCTGGTAGTCTAGGATGCTGAAGCCCAGGCCTCTCCTCTCCCCCTACCTGGTAGTCTAGATGCTGAAGCCCAGGCCTCCTCTCTCCTCTCCCTACCTGGTAGTCTAGGATGCTGAAGCCCAGGCCTCTCTCTCTCCCTACCTGGTAGTCTAGGATGCTGAACAGCGCCTCTCTCCTCTCCCCTACCTTAGTCTAGGATGCTGAAGCCAGGCTCTCTCCCTACTGTAGTCTAGGATGCTGAAGCCCAGGCCTCTCTCGCTCCCTACCTGGTAGTCTAGGATGCTGAAGCCCAGGTCTCTCTCTCCCACCTGGTGTCTAGGATGCTGAAGCCCAAGCCTCTCTCTCCCCTACCTGGTAGTCTAGGATGCTGAAGCCCAGGCCTCTCTCTTCCCCCCACCTGCTAGTCTAGGATGTAGCACAGGCCTCTCTCGCTCTCCCTACCTGGTAGTCTAGGATGCTGAAGCCCAGTCTCTCTCTCCCTACCTGTAGTCTAGGATGCTGAAGCCCACCTCTCTCGCTCTCCCACCTGGTAGTCTAGGATGCTGAACCCAGGCCTCTCTCTCCCTACCTTAGTCTAGGATGCTGAAGCCAAGCCTCTCTCTCCCTACCTGGTAGTCTAGGATGCTGAAGCCCAGGCCCTCTCGCTCTCCCTACCTGGTAGTCTAGGATGCTGAAGCCCAGGCCTCTCTCGCTCACCCTACCTGGTAGTCTAGGATGCTGAAGCCCAGCCTCCCTCTCTCTCCCTACCTGGTAGCTAGGATGCTGAAGCCCATGCCCTCTCTCTCCCTACCTGGTAGTGCAGGATGCTGAACCCAGGCCTCTCTCGCTCTCCCTACCTGGTAGTCTAGGATGCTGAAGCCCAGCCTCTCTCGCTCTCCCTACCTGGTAGTCTAGGATGCTGAACCCAAGCCTCTCTCTCCCTACCTGGTAGTCTAGGATGCTGAAGCCCAGGCCTCTCTCGCTCTCCCTACCCTGGTAGTCTAGGATGCTGAAGCCCCAGGTCTCCTCTCCCCTACCTGTAGTCTAGGATGCTGAAGCCCAGGCCTCTCTCGCTCTCCCTACCTGGTAGTCTAGGATGCTGAACCCAGGCCTCTCTCTCCCCACCTGTAGTCTAGGATGCTGAAGCCCACCTCTCTCTCCCTACCTGGTAGTCTAGGATGCTGAACCCAGCCTCCTCTCTCTCCCTACCTGTAGTCTAGGATGCTGAAGCCCAGGCCTCCCCCTCTCTCTCCCTACCTGGTAGTCTAGGATGCTGAAGCCCAGGCCTCTTCCTCTCCCCACCTGGTAGTCTAGGATGCTGAAGCCCAGGCCTCTCTCTCCCTACCTGGTAGTCTAGGATGCTGAAGCCAAGGCCTCTCTCGCTCCCCCTACCTGTAGTCTAGGATGCTGAAGCCCAGGTCTCTCTCTCCCTACCTGTAGTCTAGGATGCTGAAGCCCAGGCCCTCGCGCTTCTCCCTACCTGGTAGTCTAGGATGCTGAAGCCCAGGCCTCTCTCGCTCTCCCTACCTGGTAGTCTAAGATGCTGAAGCCCAGGCCTCTCTCTCCCCCCCTACCTGGTAGTCTAGGATGCTGAAGCCCAGGCCTCTCTCTCTCTTCTCCAGCTCCAACAACTGGATGTCTGGGGACCACAGAGCCAGCTCTCCCTCTTCATCCTCCTCCTCTTCTCCTTCCTCATGCACTTTCTCCTTCTGGTGGCTGGGGTATGTGGGCGCTTGCTCCTCCTCTGAGATCTCCTTTAGGGTGGCTTGGTCCTGCTGGGTGAAAGAGGAACACGGTTAAGACAGGATATTTTAGGTTCCGGAACATCTTTACCAGATAAAAACGGATATGTGTTGTACTGTCACCTGGCAACTGTCATCGGCTACATTACACACAGTAAGGACATGCAGCATGGCTATCATACGTATGTATGTGTGTGTGTGTGTGTGTACATGCGTGTGCGTGCTTACATATGTGTGTGTGTGTGTGTGTGTGCACGTGTGTGACTGTCTGAATGTGTGTCCTGACCTCAGAGAGGCTGGCAGCGGTGCTGGGCGAGCGCCACTCATCGTCCCGGTCAGGCTGGTAGTCTGAGTTCTCCTCTGTCAGGTGTCTGCAGCACACCAGGGTGAAGGGAGGGGGAACCTCACGAAGGAACGCAACCGCCTCGCGCCTCGACTTGCCGTACAGCTGCACCCCGTTTACCTGTAGACAGAGACACACGTAAGCACGTACGGCGACACAAACACAATTCACATGTAGCGTACAGGAAATTCCCTTAAGATATCATAACCACAATAACACACAGAGGTGCTCTATCTCCTGCACAAGGCAGACACACAGAAAAGCACGCCATTCACCTGCACAGTGTGCGCGCACACACACACACACAACACACACACACCACACACACCACACACATCAGCACCCCACACTACAGCTCAGTCACAGAGGCAACATTTCACTTAGAGTAAATACACAGCCAACTTTTGGCTGGTGACCAGTTTCAAAAGGGAAGATACACTATACAGTACAATTCCAGGTGAAGCTGGTTGAGAGAAAACCAAGAGTGTGCAAAGCTGTCATCAAGGCAAAGGGTGGCTACTTTGAAGAATCTAAAATATATTTTGATTTGTTTAACACTTTTTTGGTTACTACATGATTCCATATGTGTTATTTCATAGTTTTGGTGTCTTCATTATTATTCAACAATGTAGAAAATAGTACAAATAACAAAAACCCATGAATGAGTAGGTGTGTCCAAACTTTTGACTGGTACCGTGCATACAACAGTATGTGGAAACGCCTTCAAATTAGTGGATACGGCTATTTCAGCCACACCCATTGCTGACAGGTGTATAAAAATTGAGCACACAGCCATGCAATCTCCATAGACAAACATTGGCAGTAGAATGGCCTTACTAAATAGATCAGTGACTTTCAACGTGGCACCATAATAGGATGGCACCTTTCCAACAAGTCAGGTCGTCACATTTCTGCCTTTCTAGACCTGCCCCTGTCCACTGTACGTGCTGTTATTGTGAAGTGGAAACGTCTAGGAGAAACCACGGCTCAGTCGCGAAGTGGTAGACTACCCAAGCTCACAGGACGGGACCGGTAAGTGCTGAAGCACGTAGCGCATAAGAATCGTCTGTCCTCCCTGCCGAATTCCAAACTGCTTCTGGACACAACGTCAGCACAATAACTTAGTTGGGAACTTCATGAAATGGATTGCAATGGCCGAGCAGATTCACAAGCCTAACATCACCAAGCGCAATAACAAGCGACGGCTGGAGTGGTGTAAAGTTCGCCGCCATTGGACTCTGGAGCAGCGGAAACGCATTCTCTGGAGCCAGCTGGCAGTCCGATGGACAAATTTGGATTGGCGGATCCCAGGAGAAAGCTACCTGCCCCAATGCATAGTGCCAACTGTATAGTTTGGTGGAGAAGGAATAATGGTCTGGTGCTGTTTTTCATGGTTCGGGCTAGGCCCCTTAGTTCCAGTGAAGGGAAACCTTAATGCTACAGCATACAATGACATTCTAGACGATTCTGTGTTTCCAACTTTGTGACAATTGTTTGGGGAAGGCCCTTTCCTCTTTCAGCATGACAATGCCTCCGTGCACAAAGCAAGGTCCACACAGAAATGTTTTGTCGAGATCGGTGTGTAAGAACTTGACCGGCCTGCACAGAGCCCTCACCTCAACCCCATCGAAGACCTTTGGGATGAATTGTAACGCCGACTGCAAGCCAGGCCTAATTGCACAAAATCAGTGCCCGACCTCACTAATGCTCTTGTCGCTGAATGGAAACAAGTCCCCGCAGCAATGTTCCAACATCTAGTGGAAAGGCATCCCAAAAGAGTGAAGGCTGTTATAGCAGCAGGGGAGGGACCAACTCCATGTTAATGCCGATGATTTTGGAATGAGATGTTCGATGAGCAGGTGTCCACATACTTCTGGTCATGTAGTGTAAGACATCAGAAGCTAATGGAGTCAATTTGTGACTTCAACAATTCCCAACAAAGGTTATCTCACTGTTAATGAAGTGAACCAAGAGAGATATAGTAGCCCAGAGGAGGGTGTGTGTTGGTACTTGCGCCTGTGTGTGTGTCTGTACACGCGCCTGTGTGTGTGTGTGTGTGTGTGTGTGTGTGTGCTCGTGATCATGCATGTGTGTGTGCGCGTGTGTGTGTGTGTGAGATCAGAGGGGCCAACCCAGTGGTATAGCCCTATTCTCAGTGAGGGGACTCAGGGAGCCGCTGGGCCTCTTGATTGCTGTTTAATGGAGCGGGATGTGCAGGAGCATCTGGAGAGCCTGGCTGATGCTGGCTGCTCCGTGCCATCTGCCCAGAGATGTAGGGAAGACCTGGCCACCTCTACTAAGGTTTAGGGGCCTGCCATCTTACCGGGAGACTGCGGCTCAGAAAAATGTGTGTGTACTAGTATGCCGGGTTGGGGATGTGACGAAGCCTGACATAAAATTGAGCTATACCTTCGGGCATTTAAAAGATGAATCTAGCGATACATTTGGAGCTCTACAAACTAGCCTCCCTCCCCTCCTCGCTCTCCTCTCCTCCTCTCCCAGAGTATTCCTGTCCTGTGTGTGCCACAGTACCATGGTGGTTGCTTCTGCCACGACTGCCAACAGCAACAGGCTGAGGGCACAGTGGTGAATCTGCACCAAGCCGTGCCAGGGAGGGGAGCGGGCAGGAAGAGGGAGCGGGCAGGAAGAGGGGTAGGGGTGCGCAGGGGGTGGCACAGAGGGGGCGAGGGAGGCAGGGGTCTGACGTACAGATGGCCTCGGTTAGCCTGCTAACCCCTCTTCACAGGAGTATGTACGCATACACACACTCCCCCAACCACACACTCATATAGACAAACACACACACTCCCCCAACCACAAACTCATATAGACAAACACACACACCTATAATGCAAAAGCCTAATGAACAACAGAAAATACAACAGCCCAGAGTTCCCCTGTAGTGTACATTAGACACAGGTCTAACTAACCCCCTCCAGTCACAGCTACATCTGAACTGGAGCCAGGGACATCGCCTGACCACCAAGGTCATTGGACAGGCTCAAGGTGATAGGGAACAAAATATACTAGGAAATGATTTTAAGTTATGACACATTAAATGTGTGCTACCATAATTTTGAGGTTCCGCCAGGTAAAGCCTGCATGTATAACCAATGCATTATGACTGGCAGATCACGGGTTATCTATCACTTACTGATCTTTATGCTACATCCCATCCATTATTAAATGTCATGGTTTGGTTACTTTGTATGCATTTAGACAAGGAAAATGTTGTATGTGTGTTGTGCGGTGTGTTGTTGTTCGATGCCTGTCCAGTACCTCTAGTAGTTCGTCCTCTGGTCTCAGGAGGCCGTGTTTGGCCACAGGGCCCCCTGGGGCCACAGAGGAGATGTAGTGGTGGCCGTCAAACGAGTCCAACTCCACCCCCAGACGCATGGTGTGGATGGGTAGCAGCTAGGATAGAAAAGAATAGAATACTTTATTATCAAATCAAATGCGCCGAATACAACAGGTGTAGACCTTACCGTGAAATGCTTACTTACAAGCCCTTAACCAACAATGCAGTTCAGGAAATAGAGTTAAGAAAATATTTACTAAATAAACAAAAGTACAATTTTATAAAATTTTTATAAAAAGTAACACAATAAAATAACAATACCGAGGCTATATACCGAGTCAGTGTRCGGGGGTAAAGGTTAGTCGAGGTAATTTGTACATGTAGGTAGGGGTAAAGTGACTATGCATAGATAATAAAAAGTGAGTAGCAGCAGTGTAAAAACTATTATAAAAATATTACAATACATTCACAGATTTCACAACACACTGTGTGCCCTCAGGCCCCTACTCCACCACTACCACATATCCACAGTACTAAATCCATGTGTATGTGTGTGTATAGTGCGTATGTTATCGTGTGTGTGTGTGTGTGTGTATGCATGTGTCTATGTTTGTGTTGCTTCACAGTCCCCGCTGTTCCATAAAATGTTTGTTATATGTTTTTTAAATAAAATGTTACTACTTGCATCAGTTACCTGATGTGAAATAGAGTTCCATGTAATCATGGCTCTATGTAGTACTGTGCGCCTCCCATAGTCTGTTCTGGACTTGGGGACTGTGAAGAGGCCTCTTGTGGCATGTCTTGTGGGGTGTGCATGGGTGTCCGAGCTGTGTGCCAGTAGTTTAGACAGACAGCTCTGTGAGTTCAACATGTCAATACCTCTCATAAATACAAGTAGTGATGAAGTCAATCTCTCCTCCACTTTCAGCCAGGAGAGATTGACATGCATATTATTAATATTAGCTCTCTGTGTACATCCAAGGGCCAGCCGTGCTGCCTTGTTCTGAGCCAATTGCAATTTTCCTAAGTCCCTTTTTGTGGCACCTGACCACACGACTGAACAGTAGTCCAGGTGCGACAAAACCAGGGCCTGTAGGACCTGCCTTGTTGATAGTGTTGTTAAGAATGCAGAGCAGCGCTTTATTATGGACAGACTTCTCCCCATCTTAGCTACTGTTGTATCAATTAGCTTTGACCATGACAGTTTACAATCCAGGGTTACTCCAAGCAGTTTAGTCACCTCAACTTGCTCATTTTCCACATTATTTATTACAAGATTTAGTTGATTTTAGGGTTTAGTGAAGTTTAGGGTTTAGTGAATGATTTGTCCCAAATCAATCTGTTTATTATCTATGCATAGTCTCTTCACCCCTACCTAACTGTACAAATTACCTTGACTAACCTGTACCCCCGCACATTGACTCGGTACCAGTATCCCCTGTATATAGCCTCATTACTGTTATTTTATTGTGTTACTTTTTATTTTTACCTTAGTTTATTTGGTAAATATTTTCTTAACTCTTTCTTGAACTGCACTGTTGGTTAAGGGCTTGCAAGTAAGCATTTCACGGTAAGGTCTACACATACTGTATTCGGCGCATGTGACAAATAAAGTTTGATTTGATTTGAAATAATGCTCAAAGCCAGTGGCATGTCATTAGTAAAGATTGAACAAAGTAAGGAGCCTAGACAGCTGCCCTGGGGAATAACTGATTCTACCTGGATTATGTTGGAGAGGCTTCCATTAAAGAACATCCTCTGTGTTCTGTTAGACAGGTAACTCTTTATCCACAATATAGCAGAGGGTGTAAAGCCATTACACATACATTTTTACAGCAGCAGCCTATGCTAGCAAATTACTGATTTCATGAACCTTGTTTCTTAAGCCTATATGTTAAAGTGGGCTATTGTGAGCACTTTTCTTCAGGGATGCTTACYTGTTTTCATTGCGTTACTGGGAAGAYTGTGTCAGCATTATGACAACTCCACGTCACAATGGTAGGGATTAGCTGGGCTGGGCTTGRGTCATTGATAAATCATTGTCTCAACACAGCCTTAAAATGCTGTGAAAGGATCCAGGAACCCAAATGATTTGGATGGATCCCATCCTCCTTATAAAATGTGTTTTGTTTCCAAAAGGTATTGAAATTGTCAACAAAAGTTATACCCATTGAGCTGCAATAATCACATAGCCAGTTGTGAAGAGAAATAATCCTGCTTAAGCATTTAATGCCATGATTCAGAGAGGGCACAGGGCCAGATGGGTCTTTTGTTAGTGTCTAGCAGAGAGTCAATCGGCCCTTTAAAATCCAGTTTCAACTGTTCAGGGCTACCCTTCATGTCATTAAAACCCACATGTCCTTTACTCGAGCTCCGGGATAGGACATCGTTTTTGCACCAGGAACAGTCACATTAGTTACCATGGAGCTGCCCAAAATCACAGCTGGCAAGAATGACAAGGAAATCCGCCCACACCCTTGCTTCACAGAATTCAGAGAACCCTTTATGGACGGGCGAGAAGAAGGATAACTTGAGCCCATTTCTCCTGGCGCAGTCCTCCGGCAGATGGAGACGCCCCGCTCGATCCAGAGCAGGGACGGAAGGTTGGCGATATCGACTTCAAAATCATAGTAGTTGGCACTGCGGCCGGCAAGACACAGGCACACCCAGTGATGAAGGTGCAGGAAGATCCAGGACGGCCAAAATATTTGTTGTTTGCATCCAACATGCGCGAACGCCGTCCAGCCACCAGCGTTGAAAATGTAAAAGTTCCACTCTGCGTTTCCCGCAGTTTCTTACGTAAGCCGGTGACCTGTGTGATCAAGGAAGCCACCTCAAGTCTATAATCCTCGGCAAGCAAACAATTGCCACATCGGAACTCTGAGTGATCCAGTTTGTCCAGAAACAAAGCGTAGTAGATACAGCTTCTACAGCGCAGAAACCGTTGATTTATTTCTTCAGACAAAGAGGGCTCCATTGCTAAACTCATCTGGTAGCAACTTAGTTAGCTTAATGGCTAGCAGCTTATCGTCTCTGTCAAGCAGGCTTCAACCTGTCTGTTAAGCAGGATTCCGGGACAAGAAATAGCGGTCCTAGCTGTTAAAAGCTAACCGCTTTGTGGAATCCACGCAAAAACAAGTTCGGTATTCTTATTTAATGAATAATGGTTTTGTTTTAATCAAAAATAACAAACCGAGCTTATCATTAAGTACTCTACCTCAGGCAAGCAATACCTTGAGGCTTAATATTAGACATCGCGCACCAGCTGTTATTGACAAATTGTCACGTTCCTGACCTATTTTTATGTTATTTTGATTATGTTTAGTTGGTCAGGGCGTGAGTTGGGGTGGGCATTGTATGTTGTGTGTGTTTTGGTTAGTCTATGGGTGTTGTATGTGTATGGGATAGAGTATTGTTAGGTTGTCTAGTTATGTCTATGGCTGCCTAGATTGGGTCTCAATCAGAGACAGCTGTCATTCATTTGTCTCTGATTGGAGCCATATTTAAGGTAGCCATAGGCAGTAGGCTTTTGTGGTAGTTGTCTTGTTTAACGTTTGTTGCTTGTCTGTGCACTTGCGTTA
This sequence comes from Salvelinus sp. IW2-2015, assembly GCF_002910315.2. NCBI lineage: Eukaryota > Metazoa > Chordata > Actinopteri > Salmoniformes > Salmonidae > Salvelinus > Salvelinus sp. IW2-2015. Next base: position 7,009,637 of record NC_036866.1, read on the forward strand.
TTTAGCTTCACGATCATTTGTTGTTTTTTGTTTGTTTGTATAGTGTTTTCGTTTCATGTTCATCTTCGGTCATTTATTAAAAGAAATGGCTTATTTCCTCATGCTGCGTTTTGGTCCGAATCTCTTCCACACGATCGTGACAGAACTACCCACCCACAACAGGACCAAGCGGATTGAGGAAGGAGGAAGGAACTAAAGCAATGGAGAGAGAGAATGAGGTTGGAGCAAATTTTCAATGGAGAAGAGACCCTGGGCTAAGGTTGGTGTGAATCGCCGCTTGAGGAGGAGAAGAAGGCAGCCACAGCCCAGGAGCGCTGGGTGAGGAGGCAGCACGTAAGAGAGGCTGGAAGCCCGAGAGGCTCACCCAAAAATTTCTTGGGGGGGGGGCTAAAGGGAGTGTGGCGAAGCCGGGTTGGATACCTGAGCCAACTCCCCGGGCTTACCGTGGAGTAAGAGGGCGTCGTACTGGTCAGACACCGTGTTATGCGGTAAAGCGCACGGTTCCCCAGTACGCGTGCTTAGCCCAGTGCGGGCTATTCCACCTTGCCGCACTGGAGGGCTAGGTTGGGCATCGAGCCGGATGCCATGAAGCCGGCCCAACGTATCTGGCCTCCAGTACGTCTCCTCGGGCCGGTGTACATGCACCAGCCTTACAGGTGTGTCCCCGGTTCGCCTGCATAGCCCAGTGCGGGCTATTCCACCTCGCCGCACTGGCAGGGCTACGGGACCATTCAACCTGGTAAGGTTGGGGAGGCTCGGTGCTCAAGAGCACGTGTCCTCCTTCACGGTCCGGTATATCCGGCGCCACCTTCCCACCCCAGTCCAGTACCACCAGTGCCTACACCACCACCAGGCTTCCAGTGCATCTCCAGAGCCCTGTTCCTCTTCCACGCACTCTCCCTATGGTGCGTGTCTCCAGCCCAGTGCCTCCAGTTCCGGCACCACGCCACCAAGCCTCCTGTGCGTCTCCAGAGCCCTGGACGCACTGTTCCTTCTCCCCGCACTCGCCCTGAGGTGCGTGTCTTAGCCCGGTACCTCCAGTTCCGGTACCACGCACCAGGCCTACAGTGCGTCTCAGCGGCCAGAGTCGCGTCGCCAGCGCGCCGAACTGCCGTCTGCCCAGCGCGCCTGAACTCCGCTGCCCAGCGCGCCTGAACTGCCCGTCTGCCCAGCGGCGCCTGAACTGCCCGTCTGCCCCAGCGGCGCCTGAACTGCCCGTCTGCCCAGCGGCGCCTGAACTGCCCGTCTGCCCAGCGCGCCTGAACTGCCCGTCTGCCCACGCGCCTGAACTGCCCGTCTGCCCACGCCTGAACTGCCGTCTGCCATACGCCGTCTGAACTGTCCGTCTGCCATGAGCCTGCAAAGCCGCCCGTCTGCCATGAGCCTACAGAGCCGTCGCCAGACAGGAGCGCTAGAGCCGTCCGCCAGACAGGAGCCGCTAGAGCCTTCCCAGACCGGATCAGCCAGAGCCTTCGCCAGACCGGATCAGCCAGAGCCTTCCGCCAGACCGATCAGCCAGAGCCTCCCCAGACCGAGCAGCCAGAGCCTTCCGCCAGACCGGATCAGCCAGAGCCTTGACCGTCCGATCCCAGACCGGATCAGCCAGAGCCTTCCGCCAGACCGGATCAGCCAGAGCCTTCCGCCAGACCGATCAGCCAGAGCCTTCCGCCAACCGATCAGCCAGAGCCTTCCGCCAACCGATCAGCCAGAGCTCAGCCAGCCAGACCAGCCAGAGCCTCAGCCAGCCATGACCAGCCAGAGCCGTCAGCCAGCCATGACCAGCCAGAGCCTCAGCCAGCCATGACCAGCCAGAGCCGTCAGCCAGCCATGACCAGCCAGAGCCAGCCACCAGGATCCGCCAGCCAGTCCGAGCGCCGTCCTCATCCGGAGCTGCCGTCCCTCAGCCCGGAGCTGCCGTCCCTCAGCCCGAGCTGCCGTCCCTCAGCCCGGAGCTGCCGTCCTCAGCCCGGAGCTGCCGTCCCTCAGCCCGGAGCTTCGTCCCTCATCCCGGTGTGCCCCTTATCCCGGTGCCCCCTTATCCCGATGCTGCCCCTTCAGTTAGTGGGTTTAGTTGGAGGGTGTCATTGGGGGATACGGAAGCGGGAGTGACTATGTTGGTGTGGGGCAGCGTCCAGAAGCCGGAGCCACCACCGTGGACAGATCCCACCCAGACCCTCCCCTAGACTTTTGGTGGTGCGTTCGGAGTACGCACCTTGAGGGGGGGGTTATGTCACGTTCCTGACCTATTTTTATGTTATTTTGATTATGTTTAGTTGGTCAGGGCGTGAGTTGGGGTGGGCATTGTATGTTGTGTGTGTTTTGGTTAGTCTATGGGTGTTGTATGTGTATGGGATAGAGTATTGTTAGGTTGTCTAGTTATGTCTATGGCTGCCTAGATTGGGTCTCAATCAGAGACAGCTGTCATTCATTTGTCTCTGATTGGGAGCCATATTTAAGGTAGCCATAGGCAGTAGGCTTTTGTGGGTAGTTGTCTTGTTTAACGTTTGTTGCTTGTCTGTGCACTTGCGTTATTTTGCTTCACGATCATTTGTTGTTTTTTGTTTGTTTGTATAGTGTTTTCGTTTCATGTTCATCTTCGTTCATTTATTAAAAGAAGATGGCTTATTTTCCTCATGCTGCGTTTTGGTCCGAATCTCTTCCACACGATCGTGACACAAATAGACACACACCACCACCCCTCATCTTACCGGACGTAGCTGTTCTGTCCTGCCAGTGCATGGAAAACCCAGCCAACTGTACATTATCCGTATCGTCGTTCAGCCACGACTTGGCGAAACATAAGATATCACAGTTTTAATGTCCCGCTGGTAGGATAGTCTCGAACGGACCTCATCCAGTTTATTCTTACCCACTCACCAACAAATTTTCACAAGGCACACCGATCTCCAACCCCTGTACCTCCGTCTGTTCTTCACGCGAATGCCGGGGATTTGGGCCTGGTCTCGGAGAAACAGTATGTCCTTTGCGTCAGACTCATTAAAGGAAAATATCTTCATCCAGTTCGAGGTGAGTAATTGCTGTTCTGATGTCCAGAAGCTCTTCTCGGTCATAAGAGACGGTAGCAGCAACATTATGTACAAAATAAGTTACAAACAATGTGAGAAAACACACAAAATAGCACAGTTGGTTAAGAGCCCATAAAACGTCAGCCATCCCCCTCCGGCTCCATTCTTTAACATCCCTGTGATAACTGGGGCGGTTCTGTCAAAGGGAACTGTGTGGCATAAGCATTAAGCTCCAATATTTGATGGTAACTGGTGGTCACCTTGGAGTAATTCTGTAGTTCAGCATCATCTTCAATAACAGGGTCCAGTTCAACCACCTGGGAGGGAAAACACACAAACAATGGTCATTATAAACTGGGTGGTTTGAGCCCTGAATGCTGATTGGCTGAACGCCGTGGTATATCAGACGGTATACCATGGGTTTGACAAAACATTTATTTTTACTGTTCTAATTACATTGGTAACCAATTTATAATAGCAATAATAGCACCTTGTGGGTTTGTGGTATATGGGCAATATACCACGGCTACGGGCTGTATCCGCGTCAAGAACAGCCCTTACATGCTGACGCGTGCATAAGCATTGCAAAATAAATGTACACATACATGTTATTCAATCATTGCACCCACACTGATCGCGCGCGTCAACGAGCATCTGCGTAGCCAGGCGCTAAAATAGAACTTGGTTCTATTTGTGACGCTTGACACGCTGCAAGTCCTGCCTCTCCCATCTCCTCATTGTATTTTAGGAGCATATACCCACGTGGGTGATTGAAAGATTAACTAAGGTTTACACTCCAGTCCAGTTGGTGGTGGTAATGCACCTTAAAATTGGTTGCAACCATCATATAAAATCCCAAGAAGAAGCCTGAAGGAAGAAAGATTACTAGAAAGTAGAGTAGAGGACCTTGTGCATTTCAGGTAAAATAACAACCCAATGTTTATATCCCAGGACAAATTAGTTAGCAACAGCAAGCTAGCTAGCTAAATTGACGGAAATTAATAAAGTTGGTTCAGAGTTCATTTTGATATATAAACATGTGTCCTAATCGCGTCTGGTGTGGGTGGACAAAATCAACATGCGCGTGATAGCGGGAGTGCGAGCGGTCTGGTCAGCATGTTAGCTGTGGTATATTGGCCATATACCACAACCCCTCGTGGCTTATTGCTTAATTATATAATTCCTTCCCTATGGGATGATCAAACCTTGCTTGATATCAAATCAAACTGTTACTCATTTGACATGACTGATTTCTCTGAGCTTGTCTATGGTGTGTTGGTATTCTGTCCATATGTTCATTTCCTGCTGTCAGTTAGAATCTCACCAGAACATCGTACTGTGGCCCCAGAGACTGCTCCCATTTGTCCTTCAGCTCAGACAGAGATATCTCCTCCACACCTGTAACACACAAGGACAGCGTCAATGCACATGTTAATAACTCTGGGACATGAGGAACAACACAAAACATGTTCAATTGTATTTTGAATGGAACTTCGCTGTTAAGGGCAATTCCACCACTTTACAACCTCACTTTCATCATCCCCAGCACAATACCAGCGTCAACACATGTGAAAATGGCACATTAACATTTTGTAGAAATCAGCAAAAGTTCCACAAAAAAAAACTTGTTTGAGCTAAGAAATCATTGCAGGTTTTGAAAATCATAATTTTTTACTTTTAATCCTACCTGTCACAGAGAAGCATTTTTTAAGGACCATTCTTGTTATATTTTTAACCACAGATTATAGAAACCTGCTGTTTTCACATACTCTACTCTACGTAGACACTGGTTTTTTGCTGGAGGTGATGAACATGACGTTGAAAAGTGGCAGAATTTCCCTTTAAGCTTAACTGAGTGAGAAGTCAACCCTGGGACACTGACAGGGTAACAATATTGCTGATTGTGATCCAGGAAGTAATGAGACAGACATGATTTCTGCTCCCCCACAACTGTACTGTAGGACTTTTTACAGTGAACCTGGGGGGAAATCAGCAGCAGGACATGAAGGAGGAATTATTTTACGCTGCGTGTTCATTACCAGTGTAAAGATGTAAAGAGAAACTCCTCAGAGCTAGCTCCCTTGGACTGACCACAACCACTCCCCACACACATGGAACCGTTTGAGTCCTACATGGTGTGTGTGTGTGTGTCTCTCTCGCTTTCTGTCAGCCCAGTGTGTAAAAACTCAAAGGCTTGTGACATGAGCTCCAGTACTGTACCTGATTAATTAACATGGCTAACCCCGCACCGTTGCGCAATTCCTCTCCAACGTTTCACTGAATAAATAGCCTAATACATGATTTTGGGATGTCAAGAAGGAAGGAACATCTGTGGGCCAGGCGGAGGACACGCACGAACACACACACACACCCCAAACTGTTGCCACAAAGTTGGAAGTGACGTAAGTGCCTTAATGTGTTCGTACCGTAGGAAGAGTAGCTGCCTTGGCAACAGCTAATGGGCATCCCTGATGAATATAATACACACACCCTAAATATTTACAATACATTTCAGTCAGTTAGCAAAGAAAAAGAGGGAAGGGAGAGAGAGAAACAAGAGAGAAAGAAAGAAAGAGAACAGCTGGACATGGGAGCCAGGGTGGACGTGGGAGCCAGGGTGGACGTGGGAGCCAGGGTGGACGTGGGAGCCAGGGGTGGACAGGTCGGGATGCCAGCGGTGGACGTGCGATGCGACAGGGTGGACGTGGATCCAGGGTGGACGTGGGATCCAGGGTGGACGTGGGAGCCAGGGTGGACGTGGGAGCCAGGGTGGACGTGGGAGCCAGGGTGGACGTGGGAGCCAGGGTGGACGTGGGAGCCAGGGTGGACAAGCACAATCAGACTGGTTCAAGTGTTAAGTTACTGTACTGGCACAGTGGCACTACCATAAGAGATTTTTTTTCAAATGTGTTGTGTAATGTACTGCGAATGTCAATGGTTCAGACATGCATTGTTCTACGTGATTGACAGCTCATTGTGCCACTACACTGAACTACAGTAAAAACTAAAAAGCCCACATCAGCGCTTCAGTTAAGAATGGACTCACTCAAAACCTCCATGTGGACATCAGCCAACAGTTGTTCTGCAGTGGAATGGACTAGAATCAGTTTCTAACCTCTTCAACTTTCAATGATTCTAATACATATAACAAAGCATGTATTTGTCCCAAATGGCACCCTATTCCCTAGGGCACTACTTTGAGCCCATAGGGCTCTGTTCAAAATAAGTGCACAATACACTGAGTGTACAAAACATTAGGAACACCTTCCTAATATTGAGTTGCACTCGGGGCATGGACTCTACAAGGTGTTGAAAGCGTTCCACAGGGACGCTGGCTCATGTTGATTCCAATGCCTCCCACAGTTGTGTCAAGTTGGCTGGATGTCCTTTCGGTGGTGGACCATTCTTGATAGACACACAAAACTGTTGAGCGTGTAAAAAGTCAGCAGCTTTGCGGTTCTTGACACACTCAAATCGGTGCGCCTGGCACTTACTACCATTTGGGACAGAACTCGTATATTTCTGCTTCAGGTGGTACTTCCCTAGTTATCACCTTTAAATGAGAAAAACATACATTACATGACCAACAGTATGTGGACACCTGATCGTCGAACATCTCATTACAAAATCATAACCCTCTTTTGTTCCATCCAGTAACTAGCTAACACCAGACACATATGAAAAGGGGAGACATGTACAGTGCCTTCAGAAAGTATTCATACCCCTTGACTTATTCCACATTTTGTTGTTGCAGACTGAATTTGTCACACCCATCTATAGACAATAGCCCATAATGACAAAGTCAAAACAGATTTGGGGATTTTTAGAAGATCTTTGCACACCTGGATTGTACAATATTTGCACATTATTCTGTTTTAAACTCTTCAAGTTGGTTGTTGATCATTGCTTGACAGCCATTTTCAAGTCTTGCTATAGATTCTTAAGTCAAAACTGTAACTAGGCCATTCAGGAACATTCAATGTCATCTTGTAAGCAACTCCAGTGTATATTTGGCCTTGTGTTTTGGGTTATTGTCCTGCTGAAAGGTGAATTTGTCTCCCAGTGTCTGTTGGAAAGCAGACTGCTCCAGGTTTTCCTCTAGGATTTTGCCTATGCTTAGCTCTATTCTGTTTATTTTTATCCTAAAATAACTCCCTAGTCTTTGCTGATTACAAGCATGCCCCTATTATGATGCAGCCACCACCATGTTTGAACATTTTAAGAGTGGGTACTCAGTGATGTGTTTGATTGCCCCAAACATAATGCTTTGTATTCAGGACAAAAAGTACATTTCTTTGACACATTTTTTTGCAGTATTACTTTAGTGCCTTATTGCAAACAGGATGCATGTTTTGGAATATTTTTATTCTGTACAGGCTTCCTTCTTTTCCGTCTGTCATTTAGATTAGTATTGTGGAGTAACTACAATCTTGTTGATCCATCCTCCATTGTTTTCTTCTATCACAGCTATTAAACTTGGTTTTAAAATCACGATTGGCCTCATGGTGAAATCCCTGAGTGGTTTCCTTCCTCTCTGGCAACTGAGTTAGAAAGGATGCCTGTATCTTTGTAGTGACTGGGTGTATTGATACAACATTCAAAGTGTAATTATTCTGACTGGCTGGGCCTGGCTCCCCAGTGGGTGGGTCTATGCCTAACCCATGGCTGCGCTTCCCATACATTTGGGCCTAATTCCTTTATTTCAATTGACTGATTGACTGATTATATTAACTGTAACTCAGTAAAATTGTTGAAATTGTTGCATGTTGCGCTTATATTTTTGTTCCGTGTAGTTGATGATCCCTGCTGTACAGACACTGGGAGACAAATTCGCCTTTCAGCAGGACAATAACCTACAACTCAAGGCCAAATATACAGTTGCTTACCAAGAGGACATTGAATGTCCCCGAGTGGCCTAGTTACAGTTTTGACTTATATCGGCTTGAAAATCTTTGGCAAGACTTGAAAATGGCTGTCTAGAAATGATCAACAACCAACTTGACAGAGCTTGAAGAATAATGTGCAGATATTGTACAATCAAAGTGTGCAAAGCTTTTGGAGACTTACCCAGAAATACTCACAGCTGTAATCGCTGCCAAAGTTGATTCTAACATGTATTGACTCGGGGTGTGAATACTTATGTAAATCAGATTTCTGTATTTTATTTCCAATAAATTTGCAAGAATTTATAAAAGCATGTTTTCATTATGCGGTATTGTGTGTAGACAAAAAAATATGTTTAATACATTCTTTTAAATTCAGGCTGTAACACAGCAAAACATGTAAAAAGTCCAGGGGTGTGAATACTTTCTGAAGACACTGTACTAGGCCATCCAAGTACGACAAGTCAAGCAGACTGTACGTGAGGGATAACACCAGTGTGTGCATGCGTGCGTGCGTGTGTGTGTGCGTGCGTGTGAAATCAGACCGCTCACTTTACAAGGTTAGCAGTCTCCAGTTAGCTCAGAGGGTGTTGTATCCCTCTCCCTAACCGGTGTAATGAAACAAAGAGTCCAGGAGAGATAAGAGTTCCACGGTGACTCAACCTCTTCTAAATCACCTCTGTCACACACTCAACTGACCAATGGCCAAGGAAGTGACCAATGCAGCAAGCCTCTGAGAAGTCACAGGAAATTAGTTCATAGATCTTTGGATGCTTTCCCCGAGACTTTTTGAAAATTACTGTATAGAGTAGTAAACAAATTTGTCATATTAATCTTCCCCTCTGATGCTGGATGGTAATTAGAAATGGCAGGAGGGAGGTTGAACTCATTGGACTGCAGATGGCAGGAGGGAGGTTGAACTCATTGGACTGCAGATGGCAGGAGGGTGGTTGAACTCATTGGACTGCAGATGGCAGGAGGGAGGTTGAACTCATTGGACTGCAGATGGCGGAGGGAGGTTTGAACTCATTGGAACTGCAGATGGCAGGAGGGAGGTTTGACTATATGGACTGCAGATAAAAGATGCAGGAAGCGAGGTTGAAACTCTATTTGGAACTTGCAGATGGGCCCCCCCCGGGGGGGGGGCAGGTCTTTTAGTTTGGAAAAAACTCATTGGACTGCAGATGGCAGGAGGGAGGTTGAACTCATTGGACTGCAGATGGCCGGAGGGAGGTTGAACTCATTGGACTGCAGATGGCAGGAGGAAGGTTGAACTCATTGGACTGCAGGACAGTGGAGTATGTATCTATTAGGATGGTAGTTTAAAAGGCCCTGTCTTCGTGTCCACCTTATCATCCTGTCACATGTACACTCCCGAGGGTTTAGGGATGTCCTTTCACTAATTACACCGGTGCACGGAACGAGTGCTAGACAGTGCACTTCCCGAGCCACCAATGTACCCTTTATGAAAGTCTGCATTTCTGAATAAATCCATTGGTCTTACAGGAAAATTCCACCAAACTGGTATTCGTTTCATTAGTCCATTGTTGATATAGTCCCAAAATGTTTTGCATGTCAGACATCAAGTTATCAAGATATATATAACATTCAAAATACAGAAATACAGCCGGTATGACGCAAAATGCATCCTTACATTACGCAAAACGCATCCTGACGTGATGCAAAACACATCCTTACATTACGCAAAACGCATCCTGACGTGACGCAAAAAGTATCCTGACGTGACGCAAAAAGCATCCTGATGTGACGCAAAAAGCATCCTGACGTAAAACGCATCCTGACGTGACACAAAACGCATCCTTACGTGATGCAAAACGCATCCTTACGTGATGCAAAACTCAGCCTTACGTGATGCAAAACTCAGCCTTACGTGATGCAAAACTCAGCCTTACGTGATGCAAAACGCAGCATTATATGATGCAAACGCAGCATTACGTGACGCAAAACGCAGCATTACGTGACGCAAAGCGCATCCTGACGTGACGCAAAATGCATCCTGGAAAAACGCATCCTGGCCAAACGCATCCTGACGTGACGCAAAACGCATCCTGACGTGACGCAAAACACAGCCTTATGTGACGCAAAACACAGCCTTACGTGACGCAAAACACAGCCTTACGTGACGCAAAACACAGCCTTACGTGACGTAAAACACAGCCTTATGTGACGTAAAACACAGCCTTATGTGACGCAAAACCCAGAGAGAGATTTGTTCAGGTTTCTATTGAAAAATGTGTTCTCACTGTCTCCTGCTTAAAATAGAAAAATGTCATAAACCCCCTGTCAGAGTTTACGGGGACAAGGGTGAGAAGTAATTTTGGCCTGTTTCATTGTGCCAGCTGGACGGGGTGAGCCTGCAGGGCTTCACTAACCAGGAGGTTCTGGAGGTGCATGCAGAGCAGACCAGGCCAGACGGTCCACCTCATCCTGGTCCAGGAAGATAGCCTCGCCCAAACTGTCACTGGAGAGGTCCCTGGATAAAGGTAAGGACTACTAAGGCTCTTTAACCAGTTACTGTGAGTGTGTATCACTAGTCCTTACTACAGCAGAAATACAGCCGGATTATGTGTGTTTGCATCATAATAGATGCTGCATTTTGCATTAACATACAGGCTGTCGTTTTCGTCAGCGTACTGACTGCGTTTTGCCTCGGGTCAGGATGCTTTCTGGCGCACTTCGGGTCAGTGAACGCGTTTTTGCGTCACATCCCAGGATGCCGTTTTGCATCATCAAAAGGATGTGTTTTGCGGTCACGTCAGGATGCGTTTTTGCGTCACGTCAGGATGCTTTATTGCGTCACGTCAGGATGCTTTTTTGCGTCACGTCAAGGAACATGCTTTTGCGTCACAATCACGGATGACGTTTTGCATCACAAAGGATGTGTTTTGCGTAGTCCAGGATGCGTTTTGCGTCACGTCAGATGCTTTTTTGCCGGTCAGATGCTTCATACGGATGCTTTTTTTGCGTCACGTCAGATGCTTTTTGGCGTCACGTCAGGATGCTTTTTGCGTCCACGATGCTTTGCTCAACGTAGAATGCGTTTTGCGTGCAGTCAGGCGTTGTGGGGCATGAGGATGCGTTTTGCCATCACGTCAGGATTGGTTTTGCGTCA
>NC_036866.1:7020703-7074025 GCF_002910315.2 Salvelinus sp. IW2-2015
CAGGAGTAATGCGAGAGTGCGCGCGAGAGAGAGAGAGAGCGCGAGAGAAGAGAGAGAGCGCGAGAGAGAGAGAGAGCGCGAGAGAGAGAGTGAGTGCGCGAGAGAGAGAGTGAGTGCGCGAGAGAGAGAGGAGCGCGAGAGAGAGAGAGCGCGAGAGAGAGAGAGCGCGAGAGAGAGAGAGCGCGAGAAAGAGAGTGAGTGCGCGAGAGAAGAGTGAGTGTGCGCGAGAGAGAGAGTGAGTGCGGCGAGAGAGGAGAGCGCGGAGAGAGAAGAGCGCGAGAGAGAGGAGAGCGCGAGACGAGAGAGAAGCGCGAGAGAGAGAGTGAGTGCGCGAGAGAGAGAGTGAGTGCGCGAGAGAGAGAGTGCGTGCGCGAGAGAGAGTGCGTGCGCGAGAAGAGTGCGAGAGAGAGTGTGAGAGAGAGTGCGAGTGAGTGAAAGGCGAGAGAGTGCACGAGAGAGAGTGAGAGTGGGCGAGAGAGTGCGCGAGAGAGCAAATGCGCGAGAGAAGAGAGAGTGCGAGAGAGAGACTCTGACACATCCATACCACCACACTATAACACATCCATACACCACACTATGACACATCCATAACACCACACTATGACACACCATACACCACACTATGACACATCCATACACCACACTATAACACATCCATACACCACACTATGACACATCCATACACCACACTATGACACATCCATACACCACACTATGACATATCCATATACCACACTATAACACATCCATATCCACACTATAACACAACCATACATCACACTATAACAATCCATATTGGTCTTCATTGTCAGGTTTCTATTGAAAATGTGTTCTCACTGTCTTACCTGCTTAAATAGAAAAATGTCATAAACCCCCTGTCAGAGTTTACGGGGACAAGGTGAGAAGTAATTTTGGCCTGTTTCATTGTGCCAGCTGGACGGGGTGAGCCTGCAGGGCTTCACTAACCAGGAGGTTCCTGAAGTTGCCTCTGTATCCTTTGGAATGTTTGTTTAATTCGATATTGTATTCCGATGACATTTTGCAATTACAGAACGATTTGTTTGTATTGAGCAATGCCTAATTGAAGGCTCTACCCCCCTTCTGTTTTTCAACAGTGTCTGTATTTTTCTATTGTTTCCCCATGTTTGTTTGTTTGTCTGTTGGTTTTAGGTTTGTTTTGATCCACTACCAGAGGGATGTCACAAAGCATCACTCGGTTTAAGCAAGGTAATTCAAAGAAATGTTTTTAGTTTGGGTTATTTTCCTAAGCTATTCTTGAATATGGGTTGTCTCATCAATTATTCCATGCCTATTTCTAGAAAATATTCACTTATTTTAGAATATTCACTCTCTCGCATGCACTCGCACTCTCTCGCACGCACTCTCTCTCACTCGCACACACACCTTGAGGTTAATGAGGGTTGCGCTCATTAAAAGCTGATTAATGGTCTCACCTCTATGATCCTGTCATAGATCCGGATGTTTCCGCTCTGCTCAGCGGCACTCCCAGGAACCACGTTCTTCACAAACACGCCGACCGCGTCTAGGAGAGAGAGAAGGTGGGGTGTAGAAAGTGAGACAGACGGAAGGAAAGAATGAGAGAGCAGAGAGAGAGACCAAGGAGAGGGGAATAGAGAGACAAGACACCATCAAAACAATACATCTCAAACAGTGTCAACAATACTGGATCGGAGTACTAATAGGGGCTAGGGGACTAGGATTAGGGGCCTGGGTTAGGGTAAGAGGCTAGGGGACTAGGATTAGGGGCCTGGGTTATTTATTTATTTTATTTCACCTTTATTTAACCAGGTAGGCAAGTTGAGAACAAGTTCTCATTTACAATTGCGACCTGGCCAAGATAAAGCAAAGCAGTTCGACACATATAACAACACAGAGTTACACATGGAGTAAAACAAACATACAGTCAATAATACAGTAGAAAAAATAAGTATATACAACGTGAGCAAATGAGGTGAGATAAGGGAAGTAAAGGCAAAAAAAAGGCCATGGTGGCGAAGTAAATACAATATAGCAAGTAAAACTCTGGAATGGTAGATTTGCAGTGGAAGAATGTGCAAAGTTGTTTGGGCTAAATTATAGATGGGCTATGTACAGGTGCAGTAATCTGTGAGCTGCTCTGACAGCTGGTGCTTAAAGCTAGTGAGGGAGACAAGTGTTTCCAGTTTCAGAGATTTTTGTAGTTCATTCCAGTCATTGGCAGCAGAGAACTGGAAGGAGAGGCGTCCAAAGGAAGAATTGATTTTGGGGGTGACCAGAGAGATATACCTGCTGGAGCGCGTGCTACAGGTGGGTGCTGCTATGGTGACCAGCGAGCTGAGATAAGGGGGGACTTTACCTAGCAGGGTCTTGTAGATGACCTGGAGCCAGTGGGTTTGGCGACGAGTATGAAGCGAGGGCCAGCCAACAAGAGCGTACAGGTCGCAGTGGTGGGTAGTAATGGGGCTTTGTGACAAAACGGATGGCACTGTGATAGACTGCATCCAATTATTGAGTAGGTATTGGAGGCTATTTTGTAAATGACATCGCGAAGTCGAGGATCGGTAGGATGGTCAGTTTTACAAGGGTATGTTTGGCAGCATGAGTGAAGGATGCTTTGTTGTGAAATAGGAAGCCAATTCTAGATTTAACTTTGGTTGGAGATGTTTGATGTGAGTCTGGAAGGAGAGTTTACAGTCTAACCAGACAACTAGGTATTTGTAGTTGTCCACAAATTCTAAGTCAGAACCGTCCAGAGTAGTGATGTTGGACGGGCGGGCAGGTGCAGGTGCGGGCAGCGATCGGTTGAAGAGCATGCATTTAGTTTTACTTGTATTTAAAAGCAATTGGAGGCCACGGAAGGAAAGTTGTATAGCATTGAAGCTCGTCTGGAGGGTTGTTAACACAGTGTCCAAAGAAGGGCCAGAAGTATACAGAATGGTGTCGTCTGCGTAGAGGTGGATCAGAGACTCACCAGCAGCAAGAGCGACATCATTGATGTATACAGAGAAGAGAGTCGGTCCAAGAATTGAACCCTGTGGCACCCCCATAGAGACTGCCAGAGGACCGGACAACAGGACCGGACGATTTGACACACTGAACTCTATCAGAGAAGTAGTTGGTGAACCAGGCGAGGCATTTATTTGAGAAACCAAGGCTATCGAGTCTGCCGATGAGGATGTGGTGATTGACAGAGTCGAAAAGCCTTGGCCAGGTCAATGAATACGGCTGCACAGTATTGTTTCTTATCGATGGCGGTTAGGATATCGTTTAGGACCTTGAGCGTGACTGAGGTGCACCCATGACCAGCTCTGAAACCAGATTGCATAGCGGAGAAGGTATGGTGGGATTCGAAATGGTCGGTAATCTGTTTGTTGACTTGGCTTTCGAAGACCTTAGAAAGGCAGGGTAGGATAGATATAGGTCTTTAGCAGTTTGGGTCAAGAGTGTCCCCCCCTTTGAAGAGGGGTATGACTGCAGCTGCATTCCAATCTTTGGGAATCTCAGACGACACGAAAGAGAGGTTGAACAGGCTAGTAATAGGGGTTGCAACAATTTCGGCAGATCATTTTAGAAAGAAAGGGTCCAGATTGTCTAGCCCGGCTGATTTGTAGGGGTCCAGATTTTGCAGATTTTGCAGTTAAGGGTCAGAGAGGTAGGATTAGGGACCTGGGTTCAGGGTAAGGGGCTAGGGGACTAGAATTAGGGGCCTGGGTTCGGGACCTGGGTTAAGGGTAAAAGGCTAAGGAGCCAGGAGTTGACATGGTATTGGGCATCGGCCTACCTTCGCAGGTTAAGGAGTTGTATTCGATGATGGTGATCCCCAGGCTCTGGCCCTCCTTCTTCCTCAGAGGCACTTCATGGATCTCATAACCCTCCAGGTTGGGCTGGAAAACCATAGAGATATGCTGTACATGTACTGACATTCTAATGTCACGGACATATTCACCACAATATGTAGGGCAGTCGAGGGGCAGGGGTCACAGGAGGAGGTGTGTGTGTGTGTGTGTGTGTGTGTGTGTGTGTGTGTGTGTGTGTGTGTGTGTGTGTGTGTGTGTGTGTGTGTGTGTGTGTGTGTGTGTGTGTGTGTGTGTGTGTGTGTGTGTGTGTGTGTGTGTGTGTGTGTGTGTGTGTGTGCCATCCTCCTGTCTCACTCACCGTCCTGCTGACCCTGCTCTGGGGTTCGACTCCAGCGGGTAAGGCAGAGACGGGGCTGGTGGCGGGCGGGGGAGGGGGTGGCGGGGAGGTGGAGTGCTGTCCCGAGGGGTCACGGGCGATGAGCATGCGCACGTGGCTCCCGCAGCCCTGCAGCACCTTGACCACCTGGTCGCTGGTCAGGCCACCTGTGGGGGTCTCACCAATACGCAGGATGTGGTCACCTGTACGCAGGCGCCCATCCTATAGGGGGGAGAGAGGTGGATGGAAAGAAAAAGAAAGAAGACAATGTTAACATTTGTATAAACTGGAAATATGAATAATACACCATGCATTATAGTTAAGTTCAGGGCCTAGCAATAACAGCAACCTACATGTATTTCACCAATTGTTACAGAATGGTATTATATGCCAGTGGCGTAAAGTACTTAAGTAAAAATATGTTAAAGTACTACGTAAGTCGTTTTTTTTACTTTGCTATTTATATTTTTGACAACTTTTACTTCACTACATTCCTAAACAAAATAATGTACTTTTTACTCCTTACATTTTCTCTGGCATACAAAAGTACTTAGCAGGACAGGAAAATGGTCCAATACACACACATCAGGAGAACATCCCTGGTCATCCCTACTGCCTCTGATCTGGCAGACTCACTAAACACAAATGCTTCATTTGTAAATGATGTCTGAGTGTTGGAGTGTACCCCTGGCTATCCGTAATTAGACTTTTACTCAAGTAGTATTTTACTGGGTGACTTTTACTTTTACTTGAGTAAAAGTAAAGATACCTTAATAGAAAATTACTCAAGTATGACAATTGGGTACTTTTTCCACCACTGTTGGTTGCTAGTACATGAAAGAACTACCCCAAAAAATCTGCTCATATTCAACATTTCGCTTAGTTGGACCATTTGATCATTTCAGCCAATGTGGTCCAACGCATTTTACATCCCACTTGAACAGGCTAGTCCCACCCTGGTCTGGGCCTGGCCCCGCGGTACTAAGCTAGGAAATGTATTCACCGACTCGCAGGTCAAGCAGAATAAACTCAGCGAGGGAAAAAGAGGAAAAAGTCAAAAGAGAGGGGAGAACAGCATCCTTTGTGGAAAGAGGGATGAAAAGTGTTTGATGCATAACCGTGGTGCAGGAAATCTCCCCAACTTCTCTCCCTGGGTCTGTGCACAGGACAACGGGGGCGCATTGAAGCCAGCCCTGGCCATTAAACATTGAAATGGGAAACGCCAGGGTCTAACAAAGCCCCAATTTTGACAGCTTTTTTGGAGCATAAGATCCAGTGATGTGTGAAATGCTGCACTGTGCCTTTTGAACAAGCTGGGTTTTGTTGCCCAGCCTGGGCTCTCTTGGACATTCACAGAGAGAGAGAGGAGAGGAGAGGAGAGGAGAGGAGAGGAGAGCGAGAGGAGAGAGAGAGAGGAGAGAGAGGAGAGAGCAGAGAGAGAGAGAGAGAGGAGAGAAGAGAGAGAGAGAGAGAGAGAGAGAGAGAAAGGGAAGAGTGTTGGTAACAGAGTGAGAGAGAGAGTGAAAAGGAAAGGAGGGAGGGGTAGAGAGCGAGAGAGAGAAAGAAAAAGAGAGGAGTGGTGCAAAGCGGTTTCAGAAACAAGGGACAGGGTTTTTTAAATCCAGATCCCTCTTGGATAACACTTTCTTATAAAAGGTTATAACCGACAGACAGTTTTTTTTTACAAATCAAATGACATGTTCCCATGTTAACTCGCTGAATAACTGAATACACCCCAAGCTCACAAAATGAAGGACAAAAGAAAAGCGTTGAGTGGGAAAAGAAAAGAAAGGGTCTGCTTGTAAATGAGCATCGGCTGTGTCAGCGACTTCTGCGAATAAACCTTTTGCGAACATCTCTGTAATTGCGAACAGAAAAGCGGTCCTTCGAGCAGGACGCAGGCCTAGCGTGCTCTGTGTAGCCAGGATGTAATCTCCTTACAAGGTAACTGAGCCCTTTGTGGGACACGCTCAGCATTAATTCAGCTAAACTGGTGGTTACTATTCATAGGGGATGACCGGTCTGTTACCAAAGGATCAGGAGGAAGAGAGAGAAGGAAGCCCTGAGTATGTAATGGTTAGTAGGCCTACTGCGGAGAACTGTTGTGCAATGGAAAAAGGTCACAGCCAACATCTTAATCGTCTTGTCAAATTATCTTAATTTAATATCTTAAAATGAAGATGAAGAATGAAGATGATCTGGCCTCCACAATCCCCCAACCTCAATCAAATATATATTATATGTTTTAATAATACCATCTTGAGACGAACTAAGAATTAAATAAAAGCTAGACAGTCAGGCAGAATCAGGCATTCAGGGCACATGGCCATTGATTGTTACAATGTTTGAGCAGAGGAACACAGTATTAGCCATGGCAAAATGCATAGAATTGCAGAAAATGTGCTTTAAAACTGACAAATAGTCTCAGTTCCATGATAAACTATAGATAATTGCTGGAAATGAGCTTCAAAATTGCTAAATTGTCTCTCAGCTATAAATAATTAAATAAATAAATAAATTTGCAGAAAATGTGCTTTACAACAGCAACATTTTCTCTACGCCACCAAGATAGTCTGTTACCTTTCTAGGCAATAGACCATGTTAGAGTTTACACTTCCTCTTCCAATGAACTGTGATAGACTGTTTCATATTGAAACAGGACTCTGGATCCAAATCTATTCATTTTAAAATGTTGATTACTTCTACTTGCCATTATCATTCACCTGATAAGACGTGATAATTTTTTTCCTAACATACGATGGGGGTCCTTGGGTCGTCAGTTTGCCGGAGCATGGGTCCCTGGTCAAGAAAAGTTTGAAAATCCCTGTCTTATTGGACCAGTTCAGATTAGACCGTTTTCTTCTGTTTAGTGCCTAATGACCACATCCCAGGTACCAGTCTTAGCAGACTGCTTTGTCTGTTAGCTTTGATTGTTTAGAGTGTATGTAATGTCCAGTATTGTACCTTGTCAGCCACACTGTTTGGAACCAGAGTCCTCACCACCACCCCAGTAGCCTTGCCTCCAACAATCCCAAAGCCCAGGCCCGAGCCGTCGTTCAGCAGCTCCATCTCCTCCATGTGGCCCCACTGCTCCTGGACGCTCCATAGAGGAAGAGAAGGAGATAAAGAGAAGACAGCGTGAATGATTGGTGGATATAACCCAATATATAGCCTAAGGAGGGCCGTGATTGGTACAATAAAGAAGCAGTGATTAAAGGCTACTGGTTCAGTTTAAGGATAAAACACAGATGTAAGTATTACAGATTTTTTCAGGTAAAAATATCAGGTAATCCCGATTAAATCAGGGGGAAATCACATCTCCAATGACAATGCATACATTTGTGCATACATGTAGGATGGTACAGCAGGTCCACTGACACACCAAAAATTCACTAGAAGCAGCTCTGAACATTTAGTCTGGTCCCTGCCAGAGTCAGGCCTTATTAACTTAACCATGGTGTCTAACTGCACATGGCTGTGGAGCATTATCAGACCAACTTTTAATGGTTTTCACTAAACGTTTGAAATACAAACGAGCAGCAGAGGCTGATTAATGTCCAGGTCAGGGAATCCCTTGTGTCCTGTTGTCTAGCCCCTGTTACTACCTCTTTGATCTCTCTCACACACACACACACACACACACACACACACACCCCAGCCTAATCACGACGACGTCTCCTCCTAGGCTCTTTATTAACCAACTAGCAGGCTGCAATCACAGCAGCTCTTTTTCTTATTACACAGCGTTATCTGATAGTTAACGTCCTGTGCAGTTTGCTCTCTATCTAATGAAACCTTACTGTGGTGTCTTACGTACTGCAGCCCCTGGGGAGACAACACTTTTCTACCCCTCCTGCTCACTGCTTATCCCGTCTACAGAAATGACTAAGAGCCATTTCCCCAGATAAGAAGTGGAGCTTCACAGTCAGTAACACAGATGTTTGTTTTTTTGTCGAGGGCTGGTTTTCGTCTATAGCTTTCAGGCCAAATGAACAAGTGTTGCCTGTTTCCTTACAAGTGGAGATGTAAGCAGGCTTGGTTTAGTTCAATAAACAATTTCGTGAAACAACAGATTCCATTAAACTTGTTAGACAATTTGTACGGTCTGTGTGAAGATGTCTTACTCTGAAAATAAGACACGTTCTTGATTTTTTCCAACTTATGGGCGATTCACAATATACTGTATATCAACAACAACAACACAGTTCTCTAAAAAGGCTTTGTTGCACAATTAATGGTCAATACACCGCATTTCAACCAGTCAGGAATAACCTAATGAATTTAGGCCTTGTAAAATGATACCAAGGCTAAATATAAGCCTTCCACAACCATAATACCCACTAATAATTGTATTAAATTTACCATAATAGTTTAACCTGCTGTTTTAAAATAATTACTAATCTGGCTTTCAAGTCTGTCTGTGAAAATGTATTTTTTGACACAAATTTAACCAGAACCATGCACATTCACTAATAATGATCAACTTCTGGTAGCACGCATTATAGAAAATTAACACAGGTCTCATAAACAATCTCTCAAGTACAAGCCCATGTGCTACTTAGTAGCCAGCTAATCTTTGTATTTAAGGTCTAGACAACTCGGATCTATTTGCTTTCTAACAAGGTAGAACTTATGAATAGACCCTCCTGTCCGTCTCCAACTGTTAGAACAACATGGCCTGTCCACATGTTGAAATCAAGTGGCCTACCTGGATAAGAAGACGCTTATTTTTCAGAATGAGAATGAGTTGCCAATTCCTTATATAAATTAGTATTTTTACAGTCATTGCACATTTATAAACACACCTTAGACAGCTAGCACATAACAGCAGGAGACTAAAATGCTGTTAGCAGTACTTGGTACCGCAATGCCATGGGCGGCAAACACATTTTCCACAATCATGTTAATTGATACTCCCGTTTTAGTAGGGTTTGCTCTGTTCTAAATTTTGGGAGTTGATACTTAAAACGTTATCGTTTCGTAACGTTATCGTAACATAGCACAGGAGGAGGGGCTTGGTGTCTGTGTGCGAGTGGGAAGGTACACAGTGCACATAGCACAGGAGGAGGGGCTTGGTGTCTGTGTGCGAGAGGGAAGGTACACAGTGCACACAGCACTGAAGGGGGAGAAGACGAGGACAATAAGACAAAACACTCATAAAAAAAAATAAAAAAAATTGATTCTTGCGAAATAAAAATGTGGAACATTGCAGTAAATCATACATTTTAATTAATTGAATTTATTCTATATAAAAATCGCCCAGCCCTACTGAAAACTCAACATCTAGATGTGAAGAGAGAGTCTACTTGCTGGTTTTACAGTATTCAAAAAGACATTCTGTGGCTTAGGCTAATTCATTTTAGCACCGAAATATGGTATGTTTATATACTACTGTGTTAACTTGACAATGGAACAGAGTCTGAATTATCATAAAACAGAATTATGATTGTCAGGACAGTAAATATTCACTAGACATCATGAGATTGAATTAAACACACTTAATTAAAGGAACTAAATACTAAACATATTAGAGATATTCTCAACCGCACATACAAAACATTATCCTGATTGCAAGGTTTGGCCTAAAATTGCATGTCCTTCCATATTGACAGTTCTGCCCCATGAGACGTTACAGAATTATTAGACAAACAGAGAGTGTGGGTTAATGACAGTTTTAATGAGAAAGCCATAATGGGAACGTGGATTCCAGGCACTCTGTTTCAGGGAGAAAAGAAAAAAACTGTTCTACTGTGAACCTGGGACAACATGGCATCTAGATCATTCATTTTGGAGTAGGAGTGCTGATCTAGGATCAGATCAGCCTTGTTGATATAATACTATTTATCTTGACTTAAAAGGCTAAACTCATCCTAGATCAGCACTCCTACTCAGTGTAGAAAGGGATAACGTCAGACTTGTTTTAAAATGTTTCAAGGAACTTAGGGTTCAAGATAACGGCAACAACCTCTAGAAGCCATGTTCGGTGAGAATGACAGGTATGAGGTCAGGTGGGTGTATGAGAGCGGGCAACGCACCAGAGAAACAGACTGTACAATCTGCCATTTCAGGCACGGAAGGGAACGAATCCCTGAAGCCAACCTAACTCAATATTTTCTCAGCTTTTCACAATTAGAGAGACGGTTTGGATGGGCAGGGGAGCTTGTTTAAAGGGGAGAGTAGGGATTAGGAACATTTGTTTTTAAGGGGAAGAATCAGTTAATGGGTATTGGGGTTGAGAGGGGCAGGACGACATCTTTGATTGACATGCTACTCATCATGCGGAGTTCAGGTTGCCTGTGGAGTTCCTCGAGAGGAAAGAGGAGATCATGACAGGGTCCTGTACAGACGGAAAACAATGACAGAATAAACACGCAATAAACAGGATCGCGGCAGAGCGATTTGACTTTTGCTATACAGTACCAGTCAAAAGGTTAGACACACCTACTCATTCAAAGGTTTTTGTTTATTTTTACATTGTAGAATAATAGTGAACACATCAACACTATGAAATACCACATATAACATATATAACATATAATATATATGTTAAGTTTTGAGGGAGCGTACAATTGGCATGCTGACTGCAGAAAGGTCCACCAGAGCTGTTCGCAGAGAATTTAATGTTAATTTCTCTACAATAAGCCACCTCAAATGTTGTTGTAGAGAATTTGGCAGTACATTCAACCGGCCTCACAACTGCAGACTACATGTATAGTGTCATGTGGATAAGAAGTTTGCTGAAGTGAACGTTGTGAACAGAGTGCCCCATGTTGGCGTTGGGGTTATGGTGTGGGCATGCATAAGCTACGGACAATGAACACATTGCATTTTATCAATGGCAATTTGACTGCACAGAGATACCGTGATGAGTTCCTGAGGTCCATTGTCGTGCCATTCATCCGCCACCATCACCTCATGTTTCAGCATGATAATGCACAGCCTCATGTCATAAGGATCTGTACACAATCCCTGGAAGCTGAAAATGTCCCAGTTTGTCCATGGCCTACATACTCACCAGACATGTCACCCATTGAGCATGTTTGGGATGCTCTGGATCGACGTGTACAACAGAGTTTTCCAGTTCCTGCCAATATCCAGCAACTTCACACAGCCATTGAAGAGGAGTGGAACAAGGTTCCACCAGCCACAATCAATAGACTGATCAAATCTATGCAAAGGAGATGTGTTGCGCTGCATTAGGAAAATGGTGGTCACACACTGGTTTTCTGATCCACGCCCGTATCTTGTTTTAAGGTATCTGTGACCAACAGATGCTTATCTGTATTCCCAGTCATGTGAAATTCATAGATTTGGGCCTAATGAATTTATTTCAATTGCCTGATTTCCTCATAAACTGTAAATCAGTCAAATCTTTGAAAATTAATCATGTTGCATTTATATTTTTGTTCAGTAAATGTAATTTATATGGGCTTTTCAGGAGTTGGTTATTCCCACATTTTCAGTATTTATTGTCAGGTTTTTCTGACAAATCAGAATGGAGAGAGCTAATAGAGGGAGTGGTGCCAAGCTGACACTTAAACATTTTAATAAAGAGACTCAGCGCCGGCATCTGGGTTTTTGTAGAAGCTTGGCTCGGGTGACAGATAGTTAGGCCGGGGAAAACGGCAATAAAAATCAAATCCAGACATCAGTCTTTTTTTAAGCCAGCGTTCCATTAAACAACCTCAAGGGAAACAGCACATGAATAAAACACAAGGCAAAAGCAAGGCCCAGGCTTGATACAATGCAGGATATGGCCTAGATCCAAACAGGATTAAAAACAACAGGAATAGTGAAATAGCACACGATAATGACCCAGAAATAGGCACTACATTATCATAATGGCTGGAACTAGGCAGCCTAACTTGTCTGTGTCGTATCCTTTGCATTAAACTAAGATTTGGGCGTCTGACACTCGTTTCTCATATTTTTCCCCMCCGAAAAGTTTTTTTCAGGAGGGATTTCTGAAGGATTTTCTTTGGGGTTATTTAATTAAACTTGTGGCGGGTGGAGCTGGTTCTGTTTGTTGTTGGAGCTCCAGGTTAATCATGTCGATCACCCCAGTGTTGATCTATCCCAGTCTCGTTTTCATCCGCTCACGTTTATTTTCCGTCCGTAAGAAAACAGAGGGATCAGCCAGTCTGTGTTGCTTTTCATTCTACTACTCCCTTTACTTGTCAGTTCTGATGTAAATTACCACCCATTTTAGCCTATTGAGTTGAATGGTAATTATGTTAAATGAATGGTAATTAAATGAATGGTAATTAATAACCACTACTCTTTGCTTAAGTATGGGTCACCCTACACTGAATAACCATAATACATTTAAACCTCATTTAATTGTTTGAATGAAAAATGGATCCACTAAAAACAGAGCTTGTTATAGTCGTAGAGTTTCAAGATTAACATTGCTGAAAAGTGTTAGGTTAAGTATTGCATTTTGTCAGATTGTAGGCCTAATGATTGCAATAGCTGAGGTGCATGAAGATGGCAGCTCCCATGCACTTACCACTAATTCCTTGTTTAGCTGTTTGCTGTATTGTACAGTTTGCTGTATTGTACATTGCTCTCCGTTACTCTTTTTTGGTATGGTCATTAGCAGAGTATACATGAAACCAACTTTAGTTTCAAGACGCCAGCAAGTTAAAAAAACGAAAAAGTAGATTGTATTGATATATTGGCACATTGAACCATATCGCTTCCCGTAGTTTTAAAAACAACAGCAAATCTGTGATCTAGGTCTACATTTTTTTCCATTACATGTTCTAACGCTCTCTGCTTTCATCTCCTTGACTTCCATGTCATGTCTACATTGATTAAAGCAGTGTACAGCGACTTTACTTTACTGACTTTATTGTCCCCATGGGGAAATTTTGTTGCAGTGTCATGTACACGTTTAAAGTGGCATTTAAATACAAAACAAATTGACAATACAACTTTCATAACAGTTACATACCAATAAAAAGAGACTAGCCTGCTGATCTTACTGGGTGGATAGGAACATTAGCCCGAGCTATTTAGGAGGGATATCACACCTGGCACAAATGATTGTCTAGTTCTGTTTTTCCTGCCGCGGGGTGCCCTATACCTGCACCCAGATTGGAGTGGTTCAAAGTCCGGGTACAGGGGGTGGCTTGGGTCTAAAATGATTTTGTGACCCTTGTGGAGGGCCCTGACCTTAAAGATCTCATCCAGGCCTGTCTGTTTGACTCCAAGTACCTTGCTTGCTGTGGTGATAATCCTTCTCAGTATATTTATCTGGTTGAAAGTGGCATTGCCAAACCAACAAACAATACAAAAAGTTTAAATACTCTCAATGAAAGATCTGTAAAACAGAGTCAGTATACTACAGTCAACATTAAAAGATCCCACCATTTTGAGAAAGCACAGTCTCTGTTGACTCTTTTTGTAGATCAGGTCTGTACATTTACTCCACTGAAACTTACTGTCCAAGAGGACACCCAGATATGTGTATTCCTCTACAATCTCTATGTTCTGACCTCTGATAGATGTTGCAGAGGTAGGTGTTGTACGCTTCCTGAAGTCTATGCACATCTCTTTGGTCTTGTTGGTATTGAGGACCAAGTGTGATTCCTCACACCACTCTACAAAGTCATTTAGGACCGGGCCATGGTGTTCCTCGTCATCATGCAACAGAGCCTGTGTTGGTGGTGGAGTGGGGGACTAAACAAATCACTTGAGGAGAGTCTGTGTTGGTGGTGGAGTGGGACTAAAACACATCCTGAGGAGAGCCTGTGTGGTGGTGGAGTGGGGACAAACACATCCTGAGAGGAGCCTGTGTTGGTGGTGGAGGGAGGGGCAAACACATCCCTGAGGAGAGCCCGTGTTGGTGGTGGAGTGGGGACAAACACATCCCCGAGGAGAGCCGTGTTGGTGGTGGAGTGGGGACAAAACACATCCTGAGGAGAGTCTGTGTTGGTGGTGGAGTGGGGACAACACATCCCTAGGAGAGCCTGTGTTGGTGGTGAGTGAGCAAACACACGAGGGAGCTGTGTGGTGGTGGAGTGGGGACAAACACATCACTGAGGAGAGTCTGTTGTGGTGGGAGTGGGGACAAACACATCCTGAGGAGAGCTGTGTGGTGGTGGAGTGGGACAAACACACTCCTGAGGAGAGCCTGTGTGGTGGTGGAGTGGGGAACAAACACATCCCTGAGGAGAGCCTGTGTTGGTGGTGGAGTGGGGACAAACACATCCCTGAGGAGAGCCTGTGTTGGTGTGGAGTGGGGACAAACACATCCTGAGGAGAGCCTGTGTTGGTGGTGGAGTGGACAAAAACACATCCCTGAGGAGAGCCTTGTTTGGTGTGGAGTGGGGACAAACACATCCCTGAGGAGAGCCTTGTGGTTGGTGGTGGAGTGGGGACAAACACATCCTGAGGAGAGCCTGTGTTGGTGGTGGAGTGGGGACAAACACATCACTGAGGAGAGCCTGTGTTGGTGGTGGAGTGGGGACTAAACACATCCCTGAGGAGAGCCTGTGTTGGTGGTGGAGTAGGGACTAAACACATTCCTGAGGAGAGCCTGTGTTGGTGGTGGAGTGGGGACTAAACACATCACTGAGGAGAGCCTGTGTTGGTGGTGGAGTGGGGACTCAACGTCTCTGTGCCAGAATGTAAGGCTGGATTGTGTTGAAGGTAGAAGAAAAGTCAAACAACAAAACCCTGACATGGGATTTGGCTCCCTCCAGATGTCTATAGACCATGTTGAGGAGAGTAAGAATGGCATCATCAACTCCTCTGCTGGGCTGATAGGCAAACTGAAACGGGTCGAGGAGCTTCTGGGTGTTGCTGAGAACATGAGTTTTCATCATTTTCTCAAGGCATTTTCTCAAGGATGTCAAGGCGACAGGGCGGTAGTCATTCAGCACAGAGGGATTAGAAGCTTTAGGAATGGGTATAATTATTGAGTTTTTCCACAATACTGGCACGTGTTGCTGGTCGAGTGAGGATTGGAAAATGTCTGTGAAAACACCTKCCAATTGTTCAGCACAGTACGTTAACACGTCCACATATTTTGTCTGGGCCTGGGCTTTTGTGTGCGTTACATCCCCTGAACTCCTTCAAAACATCAGCCTGTCAAACAAAACAACAACCCTCTCAAACATTTGTAATGATGCTTCCAGTTGTTTTACCTCCGACACAAAAATTGTCTGACTCAAATCTTGAGATGAAAACGTCCAGTTCATTAGTCATGTTCTGGCCCTCATGTCTCCCAAGCTCAGCACTGGTTTTTCCCCTGTCTATGTGGGGGGCACTAGCCGTGGATTTAATCTCTTGCCCGGCCACCCTCAAGTTTCCAGGGGAGAGGGTCCTCTCCAACCTTTGCTTGTATGCCTCCTTGTCCACCAGTATCTGTTTTTTGATCTCACGTTGTACATCTCTTAAAGCCTGTCTATCACCCTCAGCATGAACTGCCTTCTTCCTATTAAGTAGTGATTTTAGATGTTTTGATACCCAAGGCTTATTGTTAGGGAAGATTTTACAGATTTTATTTAGCACAACTGATTCAAAACAGAAGTTTACATAGTCTGAAACAACATCTGTAAGTTCATCAAGATCAGAGCTGCTGTTCTCAAAACCTTCCCACATAGTACAGTCAAAACACCACTGGAGACAAGTGATACTGTTGTCCTTCCAGATCTGGACAGACTGTCTGGACATTTTTTATAAATACAATTGCGTATAACTTAAATACATAGTCAGGGCAATCATGCAAATGAAGCACTAACTTCATTTCCTATAGGCTATAAGGACATCAACATCATACACTCAATGTCAACAGCCCACAGTCCGGTACCATACTGCATAAATATGAATTTCAAATCAGAATGTTGACTGCTACAGAGTTAAGCAGTCACCTAAAAACTGCCCTCCAAACGTTAGTCTCCAGTGATGGTCAAGTGCCTGTTTTGAGTGACAGGAAATAGCCTTTATGACAAAGTTAAACATAACAATGTCCTGTGACCTATTGACCACTGCATATGAGTCAAATGGCGAAAGGTCAGTAGACAACACGAGTTGATGTGCAGCCAGAAATCACAGGGCATTGTTCTGGACCATACTCCTTTCTAGTACTTGTGTTTATTGGTCTGGTTAAAAACATTGACCAGAAGACCATGAGAGAAAAAAATATATATACAAAAAATGTACCACAATAAATCGACAACTTTTCAAATGAGAAAGAGTTGCCTCCTATATCTTCTGACGGGTTTCCTGAATTTATCTCAACTTACTTATGTAACAACAAAAAAAGACACTTAAATGGAGGATTATGTGTCATGCAACTAGGTAGGGCTGGCACAATTACCATATAACTGACGGTTATTGATCAAGACTGTCATGAAATTAAAATAATAGTCAAAACTGTTTAAAAAAAATACAATTGTGTGGAACGAACAGCTAACTGAAGACAGGATGGTCAGGCATTCGTGTGGTTGTGTCCGTTTCTGCCGTAACATGGACTCTTAACAACGTGATGAAACTTTGTTGATTCTTGCTAAAACAAGCAAACTAGACTTTGTTTGCCTAGGCAATGCCTCCCACAATGCAGCAGCACACACAGAAATAGAATGAATAGAACATACTTGCAACCTTTAACCCTGGCAAACTCATGGGTACACACAAAATGACTGCCTGATATTGTGATGCAATCATTTCCATAGTAATGTAGAATGTTCATTCAAATGATGTCGACTGATGTGGCTCATGCAATGGAATGTATTTTTTGTACTGTCAGTTGAGATGACTCAACAAATATTTTAGCACATATTCTACTTCCTGCTTTGCTTCTAAAAAACAATGGAATTGTCATGGAAACGCGTGGGGGGAAGATTCTGTCTCCTCATTGTCCCTCTGTAAAATTAGCCTACATTTAGACTATTAGTTATATGTGTATTTCACAATATGTTAAGGTAAAAATCAGAGTATAACGCCTGTATGGATGTCTACCCCAACACATGTTCATGCCATCTTTACCAATCAACTGCACTACAGTTAAAAACGAATGACTACCACCACCCATTTCTGTATGCTAGCTATGCAAACCAGCTTACTGTATACAAACGTGAGTTAGCATTTAGCAGTCTCTCCTAAACCAGAAAAGAGACAGCTTCTACATGTTATGCAGCGAAAACAGACACTTTGTTAGATCAGATTTTTTTAATGTGTGCCAATCTGGTCAATGTAACATCTGCGTTCTATTATTGACCTCTACCGATTTACCACTTCACTGCATCTATGGCTGCCAGTCCACACTTAAGCCATCATTGACTTGAATGGGATTCCCCATTTTATTAATTATATTTCTATGGCAGCACATGCAGTCAGGAGAGGAGGAGAAAATGTGTGTAAATGTTTTAGTTTTTTCCCAAACGGTTATTACAGACACCGCAGTCATTTGGTTGGACAATTACAGTCCTCCCAAATTCCATGATCGTCACAGTCCTACATGCAACACTGAAAACAGTGAAAACGCAATGCCTTAAAAGTATTTATTCTAACATGCTGACCAGACCGGACACGTCACGTGCGCGAGCGTCGCAAAATAAATTTAAAAATCCATGTTATTCAATTATTGCGCCAACGAGCGTCTGCGTTACCAAGGGCTAAAATAGAAGTAATTCCTATTTCTGACGCAGATCGCGCTGAAAGTCCTGCCTCTACCATCTCCTCATTGGTTTATAGAAGCAGGTACCCACGTTCCATCTCCTCATTGGTTATACCCACATGGGTGATTGAAAGACGAACTGTTTTGCCTGTAGTCGTGGTAATACTACGAAAGTTTAGATGCGATCACCATATAAGTTCAACAACGAAAAAGCCTGGAAGGAGGAGAGATGACTAGAAACGATTCGGTTGACTATTTTATGTGTGGATTAATTTGTCGGAGTAGAGGATCCTTGTGCAGTTCAGGTAAAATATCAACTCAATGTTTATATCCCAGGACAAATTAGCTAGCAACAGCAAGCTAGCTAAATAGGACAAATTAGCCAGCAAGTGCAAGCTAACTAGCTAAATTGCCATACATGTTTAATGCTTTTCGACCTGTCCCCAAATTAATGTCATTGGTTCAGAGTTTGTTTTGATATTTTAACCTGCGTGTCATGATCGTGTTTGGTGTGGGGGGACAAAATAAATGTATGCACGATAGCGCACGCACGCAGTCGGTTTGGGTTCCGTGTAAGGATTAAATCCAATGAACAACTGCTTATGTAAAAAGGGCTTTAGAAAATACATTTGATTGATTGATAGCACCATGCTAGCTTAATTGATTGATAGCATCATGACATTTATTTATTTAAAAAAATATATTTTACCTTTATTTAACTAGGCAAGTCAGTTAAGAACAAATTCTTATTTTCAATGACGACCTAGAAACAGTGGGTTAACTGCCTTGTTCAGAAGCAGAACGACAGATTTGTACCTTGTCAGCTCGGGGATTCGAACTTGCAACCTTTCAGTTACTAGCCCAACGCTCTAACCACTAGGCTACCCTGCCAACATGGCAGTATAAAAACATTTTCATACTGAGATACATAAATGTGCGCTCCACCCTTACCTTGTGACTGGGCCCAGGCGGGAGTGGGGGCGGGGGGGTGTTTGTATGCTGTGTGATGGTGGCAGGGTCCCTGGCCACCACTAGATCCACCCTGTCCCCAGGCTGCTGCAGGAGAGCGATGGCCTGATGCTGGGTGACACTCTGGTCCAGGGGCGTCCCGTTGATCACCAGGATCTGGTCATTCTCCTGTATGCGCCCATCCCTACCGGCACGCAGAACACAAATCAATCAAATGTATTTATAAAGCAATTTGTACATCAGAAATGGTCGCAAAGTATTACAGTAACCCCGCCTTGATCCCAAAGAGCAAGAAGACTCAAAAAGGTGTATTTTTATTTATACACTTTTTTCTATATTATAATGTATGAACTTTTTTGACCCCCTTTTTTGTGGTATACAATTGGTTGTTAGAGTCTTGTCCCATCGCTGCAACTCCCGTACGGACTCGGGAGAGGCGAAGGTCGAGAGCCATGCGTCCTCTGAAACACAACCCCGCCAAGCCACACTGCTTCTTGACACAATGCCCACTTAACCCGGAAGCCAGCCGCACCAATGTGTCGGAGGAAACACCGCACACCTGGCGACCGTGTCAGCGTGCATGCGCCCGGCCCGCCACAGGAGTCGCTACCAAGCAGTATATCTTGTATGTTTTTTTTCATGTAACGTTTACTGAACCAGGAAGTATTTTTAGAAGATTATCTCATCTTTGCTCATATTACTTTTTCTAGAACGGTATGTGGTCTGTGTATCTCATTTTTGGCAGTGCCTTTACAAGCTGTGCTAATTTAACTACAAATGTCACTGCATACTCTTTGTTGTTAACATAAGCTAATAGAAGCATTTATGATTGTTGAGTGCATGCATGCTCATAAATGTGTAATGTTTCCTTTAAAAGGGGCTCTAATACGAGCTGTCAAACATTCTAAATCAGCATGAGATATCCTTGACTAGAATTGTGTTGGCTTGGTAAAGAGATTGAGGAGGAGGAGCTGGTGAGAGAGTAGGCAGTACCAGTATGCGATGCTCCTAGGCTGGACCTGTCTGATGAAGACCCCGTGGCCCCCTGTCCCTTCAGCCCTTAGGCCCACCACACTGAAGCCCAGGCCCCCAGACAAGGGCTTGGGCAGGCTGATGTGCTCTGTCTGCCTCCCCTACATCACAAGAAGACACAGTGAATAAATAGGTAATGAATTAATCATCACAGTCAAAACATTCAAATAAAAATCTAAAAACACTCAAATTGCATTGGTAGGGGAAAAATCTGAAATCAGGTCAAAATCTACAGATTGCATATACCCAGGAAAAACCTTAAGCTACACTCACCAGCCAGTTTATTAGGTACACCCATCTAGTACTGGTTCAGACCCCCCTTTGCCTCCAGAACAACCTGAATTATCAGGGCATGGATTCTACAAGTCGGAAACGTTCCACAGGGATGTTGGTCCCTGTGGCATCACGCAGTTGCTGCATATTGGATGGCGGTACACAACAGCCACCAGCCTGTACCGTTGGCACCAGGCAGGATGGGTCCATGGACTCATGCTGCCTGCGCCAAATCCTGAACCGGGATTTGTCGGACCAGACAATGTTTTTACATCGCTCGATTGTCCAAGGTTGGTGATTGCGAGCCCACTGGAGATGCTTCTTCTTGTTGTTTTCAGCTGATAGGAGTGGAACCTAGTGTGGTCGTCTGCTGCAATATCCCATCAGTGACAAGAATCGACGAGTTGTGCGTTCCGAGATGACGTTCTGCACACCACTGTTGTACTGCGCCGTTATTTGTCTCTTTGTGGCCAGCCTGTTAGCTGGCAGAATTTGCCATTCTCTTTCATCAACAAGCGGTTTTCGCCCACAGGTCTTCCGCTAACTGGATGTTTTTTGTTTGTCACACCATTCTCTGGAAACCCTAGACACTGTCGTGTGTGAAAAGCCCAGGAGGGTGTCAGTTTCTGAGACACTGGATCCGGCATGCCTGGCACTGACGATCATCCCACGCTCAAAGTCGATTAGTTAACTCGTTTTGCCCATTCTAACGTTCAATCGAACAGTAACTGAATGCCTTGATGCCTGTTTTCCAGCTTTATATAGTAAGTCACCTAATAAACTGTCCGGTGAATGTATATCTCCACCAACAGCAGTAGGCCTACATAATCAACAGGGAACCTTGGTGACACAGGTAGAGATTAACACAATCTAAGAGACAGATCATTCTTTCTGCACATACTTTTTTTTATTTTCTTCCAGCCACAGAATCACATTGTGTGCGGTTACTTCTGGGCACATTTCATATAGTTTTGTAGATATATTTCTCTACTGTTGTCTCATTCCGCTATGGCATTTCTTTATCTGGAATTCTAATGAACTTATGAACCTTATAGTTTCTTATGTTGACATTAAAGAACTAGGTAGTCATATGAACAGTGCCAATTGTGTTTTGGATAATACATCAATAGTCTTTGTCACCTATCCCTTAACCCAACATGTAACTCTTCTGTTTTCGATATGCTATGATATCATAATTACTTGAAGAGTGAAGTGGTATGTATTGGGAATGTGGCATTTTATTCCTCAGGGAACTCAGTGCAGGTAAATATATGTGTATACCTATTTGTATACAGTTATTACACAGAAACTGATTTACCTGCACTGAGTTCCCTGAGGAATAAAATGCCACATTCCCAATACATACCACTTCACTCTTCAAGTAATTATGATATCATAGCATATCGAAAACAGAAGAGTTACATGTTGGGTTAAGGGATAGGTGACAAAGACTATTGATGTATTATCCAAAACACAATTGGCACTGTTCATATGACTACCTAGTTCTTTAAAACGCACATATTCTGGCAAACAAAAAGAGGTGTATGTCGCATAAAACTTACCTCATTCTTAAAAATATATAGATATTACTGTATTAGAGATAGCTTACACAGACGTTTTGGCTTTACAGCCTTCTTCAGTGCGATGTTATTTAATTGAAAACAGCATTTGAAAAGAACTACAGATGAGCAGCAGGTGGTTCTAATCAGGGTTGACACTCATCTGCCAATCAGGGACGTGGCTTTTCTGCCCTAACTGTATACAAATAGGTCACAAAGAGATACAGAAATATAGGTTATGGGAGCAGGGACGAAGGGCAACTCACAAATCAATTGCCCCAGATGTCTGCTCACCTAAATACATCACATCAATTCATGAGATAGCCCACCACAAAGGACATCAGGCAAAGCCATTCATAAACATGTGGGGCCAACTCATGAACTAAATGCAGAATCTGATATGGACAGTGTTCTTGTATAACAATTAACTGTGGCTCATAGGAAGGAGGTGAAATCGAATTCTTTGTTTAAACCGTGTGGAGATAAAGAATGTGATTTATATAGCCACAGTATTTTGTTGTCATAGTTACCTCCTCTACGTGCTGGATGAACATTTTCCATCCCGACTCAACGCAATTCATTAACAGAATGATTCTGTTCTATAAAGTGTCTCGCAACTGGCGAGGTGATATCTTGACGTCTAATAGTGGATTTATGTTCTCCAAGGCGTACTTTGTTTTTCCAATATAAATCTTACTACAAGAACACTAACATCTAAGTAACTCCTTTAGTAGTGCAAGTTATACATGACTTTATCTTATAGGTCCTAGAAGTCTGAGGGCATACAAAGTTAAAACATTTCCTTATGGTGCTACAAGAGATACACGATCTACAGGGGAAGCATCCTTTTATGAATCCCTCTTTTCTCTCTTTGACCCCATCTGATTTAACCAATGTGTTGGATTGGCAGATGAGCTGAAACCCTGATTAGAAGCACCAGCTGCTCATCCGTTGTTCTTTATAAATGCTGTTTTGAATGAAAGAAAATTGTACCTATACACTGAAGAAGGCTGTAAAGCTGAAACGTCTGTGTACGCTATCCCTGATGCAGTAAAACAATTAAAAGCATTAAACCTCTGTTTGGCCTACATAAAACACCCAGGTAAAACTATTTAAACCCATATTGTCTTGATTCTCCACCAATTACAGCACACCAACACACAAATGACAGTCTACTCTAAAACCATAATCTCTCCACGGTGGAATATCCTAGCTAGCTGTGACCATAGCATCAGGTGGGCAGTGTGTGGGGCAGAACCGGTACAGCCGCCCACCTTAGCGGAGGTGCAGAACCATCCCTGGAGCTGGTCGGGGGAGGCAAGGGCCGAGCCGTTGGACAACACAGAGCCGGGGCCGGACGTGCTGGCTGGGCGGCTGGCACTGACAATCAGCTGGCCCTTCCTAGAGAAGCTGAAATCACTGCAGGTGTCTGGAGGCATGCAGTTCAGCTGGGGGGGAGGAGAGGGAGGTTTGGTGTGTCATTTCACAGTGGAGGGAGATACATAGAAAGCTAAGGTAGAGCTGCTTTGTTTACTGTTTACAAAAATTCAGTAGAATAATTTTATTTAATGTGATTGTGAACTAAGATAGTTCAGAGACATCTAATTCGATAAAGCCACACAAAAAAAGTATCCAAGGAAAGGCTGACATTCTAAGCTGCTTTCGTTCACCAACAACCGTAAGCCACATTCTTTCACATATTAGCACTACTGTAGGGTAGGGGGGGGGGCAATAAAATTCTCTGCAGCAGCTCTGGCCGGTCCCAAACAGGTAATGCATTAATGACTCACATTGTGGAAAGTTATCAGTCTCCTTGCTTATTTAGCCCGGGCTGACGGCGCAGCCTTTCCCCACCATTTCATCAATACATCTCGGACAAGGCACTTACTCAAGCCCCGCCAGTAGATATTAAAGCTTGATAAATGCACAGGAAAGCCGCTACGCCACCTCCGCCTTGCTATCACGCCATACGTTTTTACCTGAAGCATTCATAGACACTCGGCTGACCTTCGCAGCACTTAGAATATGAAGGCAGGCATTGGGTATTGCCATTATCTTAATTTGGCATGTGGATTGTTTATTTCAAGGGTTCTTTTTTTTACGTCAATAACAATGCAACCTGAATACAAATGATTTCGAGTGTGGCTGGGCGGTTTTTCCCATGCCTCCTTTTAAGCGCAAGTGAAAGGTTTAGAATGCTGTGTTCTGTAGATTTAAAGCACACTGACATTGAGTGGTTTTACCATTTCATCACAATCTGAAATGTTACATATTCCAAAACAAGGTTTATTTGTTGCTAAAGTGCTGTGAAAAAGTATTTGCCCCGTTTCTAATTCTCTACTTTTGCATATTTTTTTATACTGAATGTTATCAGATCTTCATCCATAACCTACTGTAATGTTAGATAAATGGAACCTGAGTGAACAAATAACACAAATGACATACCTATTTCATTAATTTCATAAACAAAGTTATTCCCCTGTGTGAAAAATGTATTGCCCCTTTACTCTCAATAACTGGTTGTGCCACCTTTAGCTGCAATGACTCAACAAACACTTCCTATAGTTGTTAATCAGTCTCTCACGTCTCTGTGGAGGAATTTTGGACCACTCTTCCATGCAAAAATGCTTTAACTCAGCGACATTTGTGGGTTTTCAAGCATGAACTGCTCGTTTCAAGTCCTGCCACAACATCTCAATTAGGATTAGGTCTGGTCTTTCACTTCCATTCCAAAACTTCAAATGTGTTGCTTTTTAGCCATTTTCATATATATTTGATTGTGTGTTTTGGATCATTGTCTTGCTGCATGTAAGCCCACATATAATAGCAGAACAGTAGGCTTAATCATAGTATAATCATAAGTGGCCACAGGGGGCGGCAGGTAGCCTAGTGGTTAGAGCATTGGGCCGGTAACCGAAAGGTTGCTGACAAGGTAAAAATCTGTCGTTTGCCCCTGTGCAAGGCAGTTAACCCACTGTTCCCAGGCACCAAAGACACGGATGTTGATTATGGCACTTCACTGATTCAGAGGGGTTGGGTTAAATACAGAAAACACAATTCAGTTGAATGCATTGAGTTGTACAACTGACAAGGTATCCCCCTTTCCCTCACTAATGAAATCTCCTAAGTGCTATTCACAAGCCATGGGTCTTAATAGCAGGTTTTCCCTTTCTCTGCAGGTATCCATCATTACCTGGTCTTTGAGTTGTTTGATTGAATGCTGCAGCGTGAGGATGTGTCCTAGCAGTGGGCTCTGTAGAGCATCCCTCAGCACCCCCAGCCTCTCACTGTGGGTCCACTCCTCCCTCTGGGCCATCTTGGCCTGCAGCCGCTCCAAAGCCTGCAATATCTGCTGGCGCTCCACTGTGGAGACTGACACACACATCATAAACACACAGCCCCATGTGCTCGTACACGCACGCACACAAACACACACACACACACACAATGTTTATTATGGAAAAGTTCATTTGTATCACATTTTTATCCAGTACTGTTCATAAAACAGTTCAATAATGGGAGCAGACTTAAATGTACCTGTTGGAACATTTTCATACATTGTCCTAACTCGGTCTCAGAGTATCTTTGTGATGCAGCCTGTGAGGAAGCAGTGCAAGTTTACATGAAAAACAAAGTTCATAACAACAATTCTAATCATCTTTAGGCAGATGACAATGCATCGAATAAAAGGCCTATCAAGAACAATTAGTGATCGCCTCCATTACTACAGAGTACAAAGTGGTACTGCTTTTGAGCTGGGTCCATCAAGTTGGCTAAGCATCATCACAATACAGCCCTTTTGCAACACTTCACAATACAACACTAAAAGTATACGTTCAAATCTTTGTGAGAAATACACAATTGTCCTTCTGTCAGCAAGCCATTA
Source organism: Salvelinus sp. IW2-2015 (assembly GCF_002910315.2). NCBI lineage: Eukaryota > Metazoa > Chordata > Actinopteri > Salmoniformes > Salmonidae > Salvelinus > Salvelinus sp. IW2-2015. Next base: position 7,046,223 of record NC_036866.1, read on the forward strand.
GCATGGGTTAACTATTTACATAACCAGTGGTAAACAAGTTTCGACAGGTAAGCTAAGCCACGTTTATATTTGCCAAGTAACACAATGCCACAGATGTCTCAAGTTAACCACAACAAATGTATAAGCTAAACCCAAAAGAAGATAAAACTAGCTAACTAGCTACTAAACTATCTAGCTATAGGAAGAGATATGATTTTGTTCCACCTTACCGGTACAGCGGAATTTTATAAATGAACCCGCCCCTTACCTGAACCAGGATGTAAAGTTTTAAACGAATCAGTGGGGCGAGAGAAAAATAACGAACTGGAGAAACTGCTCCACAAAAATCACTGAACTATCACTTTGTTAGTGAGCTACGTTTAAGCTGTGAGAGCCCTCTAAATGTAGAGATGTAGTTAACGTTAGCAAACACTTGCTTTACAATCAGCAGGTGCACATCATCATTTCTTTCTGTCCAGCGAACTAGCATAGCTAGTCTAAATGTATGAACTAAACTTTTGTTTTAAGTAAGTGTAGATTCTCTTTAACAGGAGCTTTGACTGAACATCAAATAACTCCATAAAACAACTTTTAAATGAGCTTCTCGAAATGTTCCGCTAACTTCAGTGAGTCAGCTAGCTACAGTCAGTAGCTAGCCAACTTAAATGAGTCAGCTACTGTTCTAACGTTAGCTAGCTGTTGCGATACAGAAACGGATTTGCTAGCTAGCATTAACATGTTTTGCATACTATTTTATTTTATTTCACCTTTATTTAACCAGGTAGGCCAGTTGAGAACAAGTTCTCATTTACAACTGCGACCTGGCCAAGATAAAGCAAAGCAGTGCGACACAAACAACAACATAGAGTTACACATGGAATAAACAAACGTACAGTCAATAACACAATATAAAAAAATCTATATACAGTGTGTGCAAATGGGGTAAGATTATCCTACTACAAGGATACATTAATTTCATTTCTATTGACCACTTGCATTGTAACACTCTTATAGCTTAACCTGTTCAGATGTTTCAGTTAAACTACTTTTAAAGTTGAAAACAAGTCTTACTGGTACGAATTCACAAGGTTTTGGTTTTGGATGATACTCAGACAGAGGTGTCGCTTTAAAAACGATGTCACGTGACCAAGTGGGAGCGTTGTCAACATGGCGTTTCCCRGAAGTCGTCTGTTTTCTTTACGGACCATATCGTTGGGCATTTTGTTTTACTGTACGTATTGCCATTTCCAATTTGTTCTAGCAAATGATGTCGATAGTTGTGAAAGTCTACGCCTGGGACAATATCCTTTTACACGTGATTACTTGCAAATCACGAAAATATGACAGGGTTTTCATGCACACTAGCTAGCTAATGTTACCTGGCTAACTGACGTTAGCATGCATTTTCTTAGCTAGCTAGCAAACATAAGCCTGCATGTTGTGTACTTTTGGAAAACATAACTAATCAGATTTTGAAGCAGATGAATAGTATAGTTATGTTTTCTCGTCTGTTCACCTGTCATCTTCCATGTAACGTTAACTCTTCGCAAGAGTCTTGTTTTTTCATCAAGATGTGTTCTCGGGTCTTTATTGACAGCATGTGTAAGATAGATAACTAACGCTACTATTCTGTCAACCATTATTCATTGGTATGTATTTTTGTAATGTCATGTGGATATGTTCCTCAGGACGATGCTGATGACTGAATGGATGAATATACAGTACCAGTCAAAAGTTTGGACACGCCTACTCATTCCAGGGTTTTTCTTTAGTTTTACTACTTTTTTACATTGTAGAATAATAGTGAAGACATCAAAACTGTGAAATAACACATTTTATATTTGAGATTCTTAAAATTAGCCACACTTTGCCTTTGACAGCTTTGCACACTCTTGGCATTCTCTCAACCAGCTTCTTGAGGTAGTCACCTGGAATTAATTTCAATTAACATGTGTGCCTTGTTAAAAGTTAATTTCCTTCTTAATGTGTTTGAGCCAATCAGTTGTGTTGTGACAAGGTAAGGGTGGTATACAGAAGATAGCCCTATTTGGTAAAAGATCAAGTCCATATTATGGCAAGAACAGCTCAAAAAAGCAGAGAAACAACAGTCCATTGTTACTTGATGAAATGAAGGTCAGTCGTTCTGGAAAATTTCAAGAACTTTGAAAGTTTCATCAAGTGCTATGATGAAACTGACTCTCATGAGGACCGCCACAGGAAAGGAAGAGTATAAGTTCATTAGAGTACCAGCCTCAGAAATTTCAGCCCAAATAAATGCTTCAGAGTTCAAGTAACAGACAAATCTCAACATCAACTGTTCAGAAGAGACTGTGTGAATCAGGCCTTTATGGTCGAATAGCTGCAAAGAAACTAGAGGTCGACCGATTATGATTTTTCAACACCGATACCGATTATTGGAGGATTTAAAAAAGCCGATTAATCGGACGATCACATTTTTTCCCCCAATGTATTTGTAATAATGACAATTACAACAATACTGAATTAACACTTATTTTAACTTAATATAATACATCAATAAAATCAATTTAGCCTCAAATAAATAATGAAACATGTTCAATTTGGTTTAAATAATGCAAAAACAAAGTGTTGGAGAAGAAAGTAAAAGTGCAATATGTGCCATGTAAAAAAGCTAAGTTTAAGTTCCTTGCTCAGAACATGAGAACATATGAAAGCTGGTGGTTCCTTTTAACATGAGTCTTCAATATTCCCAGGTAAGAAGTTTTAGGTTGTAGTTGTTATAGGAATTATAGGACTGTTTCTCTCTGTACGATTTGTATTTTCATATACCTTTGACTATTGGATGTTCTTATAGGCACTTTTGTATTGCCAGTGTAACAGTATAGCTTCAGTCCCTCTCCTCGCCCCTACCTGGGCTCGAACCAGGAACACGTCGACAACAGCCACCCTCGAAGCAGCGTTACCCATGCAGAGCAAGGGGAACAACCACTCCAAGTCTTAGAGCGAGTGACGTTTGAAACGCTATTAGCGGGCACCCCGCTAACTAGCTAGCCATTTCACATCGGTTACACCAGCCTAATCTCGGGAATTGATAGGCTTGAAGTCATAAACAGCTCAATGCTTGAAGCATAGCGAAGAGCTTCTGGCAAAACGCACGAAAGTGCTGTTTGAATGAATGCTTACGAGCCTGCTGGTGCCTACCACCGCTCAGTCAGACTGCTCTATCAAATCATAGACTTAATTATAACACACAGAAATACGAGCCTTAGGTCATTAATATGGTCGAATCCGGAAACTATCATCTCGAAAACAAGACGTTTATTCTTTCAGTGAAATACGGAACCGTTCCGTATTTTATCTAACGGGGGGCATCCCTAAGTCTAAATATTCCTGTTACATTGCACAACCTTCAATGTTATGTCATAATTACGTAAAATTCTGGCAAATTAGGCGGCACAAACTGTGGCATATACACTGACTCTGCGTGCAATGAACGCAAGAGAAGTGACACAATTTCACCTGGTTAATATTGCCTGCTAACCTGGATTTCTTTTAGCTAAATATGCAGGTTTAAAAATATATACTTCTGTGTATTGATTTTAAGAAATGCATTGATGTTTATGGTTAGGTACAGTCGTGCAACGATTGTGCTTTTTTCGCAAATGTGCTTTTGTTAAATCATCCCCCGTTTTGCAAAGTTGGCTGTCTTTGTTAGGAAGAAATAGTCTTCACAGTTCGCAACGAGTCATGTTAGCAGGCAATATTAACTAAATATGCAGGTTTAAAAATATATACTTGTGTATTGATTTTAAGAAAGGCATGGATGTTTATGGTTAGGTACACATTGGAGCAACGACAGTCCTTTTTCGCGAATACGCAACGCATCAATTATATGCAACGCAGGACACGCTAGATAAACTAGTAATATCATCAACCATGTGTAGTTAACTAGTGATTATGATTGATTGATTGTTTTTTATAAGATAAGTTTAATGCTAGATAGCAACTTACCTTGGCTTCTTACTGCATTCGCGTAACAGGCAGTCTCCTCGTGGAGTGCAATGTAATCAGGTGGTTAGAGCGTTGGACTAGTTAACTGTAAGGTTGCAAGATTAAATCCCCGAGCTGACAAGGTAAAAATCTGTCATTCTGCACCTGAACAAGGCAGTTAACCCACCGTTCCTAGGCCGTCATTGAAAATAAGAATGTGTTCTTAACTGACTTAACTAGATAAATAAAGGTGTAAAAAATCTATTTTTAAAAATCGGGCCAAATCGGTGTCCAAAAATACCGATTTCCGATTGTTATGAAAACTTGAAATCGGCCCTAATTAATCGGCCATTCCGATTAATCGGTCGACCTCTAAAAGAAACCCCTACTAAAGGACACCCATAAGAAGAGGAGACTTGCTTGGGCCAAGAAACACGAGCAATGGACATTAGACCGGTGGAAATATGTCTTTTGGTCTGATGAATCAAAATGTGAGATTTTTTGGGTTGTAACCGCCGTGTCTTTGTGAGACGCAGAGCAGGTGAACAGATTATCTCCATGTGTGGTTCCCACGTGAAGCATGGAGGAGGAAGTGTGATGGTGTGGGGGTGCTTTGCTGGTGACACTGTCTGTGATTTATTTAGAATTCAAGGCACACTTAACCAGCATGGCTACCACAGCATTCTGCAGCGATACGCCATCCCATCTGTTTTGCGCTTAGTGGAACTATCATTTGCTTTTCAACAGGACAATGACCCAACACACCTCCAGGCTGTGCAAGGATAATTTTTCCAAGAAGGCGCAGCGGTCTAAGGCACTGCATCTCAGTGCTAAAGGCGGCACTACAGACCCTGGTTCGATTCCAGGCTGTATCACAACCAGCCGTGATTGGGAGTCCAATAGGGCGGCGCATAATTGGCCCAGCATCGTTCGGGTTTGGCCGGGGTAGGCCGTCATTGTAAATAAGAATTTGTTCTTAACTGACTTGCGTAGTGAAATAAAGGTTAAATAAGGGCTATTTGACCAAGAAGGAGAGTGATGGAGTGCTGCATCAGATGACCTGGCCTCCACAATCTCCCGACCTCAACCCAATTGAGATGGTTTGGGATGAGTTGGACCACAGAGTGAAGGAAAAGCAGACAACAAGTGCTCAGCATATGTGGGAACTCCTTCAAGACTGTTGGAAAAGCATTCCAGGTGAAGCTGGTTGAGAGAATGCCAAGCTTGTGCAAAGCTGTCATCAAGACAAATGGTGTCTACTTTGAAGAATCTAAAATCTAAAATATATTTTGATTTGTTTAACACTTTATGTAGGTGTGTCCAAACTTTTGACTGGTACTGTATATCAACCTGACAAGCACAATTTGTTAGATATCATGTTACATTATTTAATATTCTGTGGATGACAGTTGATATTTTGTTGTTGCCTTAATACTGTTCAAGTATATTTGTAAAGAACCAAGGATAGACGATGCCACTCAAGAACCTGTGAATTGCAAGGACATGATTGCTTGGGGTAAGTGGTTCTGGTTGAGTGATGTATAATATACTGAAGACATTTTTTGACGCAACATGTAATGTGTTGGTTTCATGAGCTTAAATAAAATATCCCAGAAATGTTCCATACGCACAAAAAGCTTTTTCTCTCAAATGTTGTGCACAAATTTGTTTACATCCCTGTTAGTGAGCATTTCTGCTTTGTCAAGATAATCCATCCAACTGACAGGTGTGGCATATCAGGAAGCTGATTAAACAGCATGATCATTACACAGATGCACCTTGTGCTGGGAACAATTAAAGGCCATTCTAAAATGTGCAGTTTTGGAACACAATACAGTGCCACAGATGTCTCAAGTTGTGAGGGAGCGTCCAATTGGCATGCTGATTGCAGGATTGTCCACCAGAGCTGTTGCCAGAGAATTTAATGTTAATTTCTCGACCATAAGTGTTGTTTTAGAGAATTTGGCATTACGTCCAATTGGCCTCACACCTGCAGAACACATGTAACCACGCCAGCCCAGAACCCTCATATCCACTTTCTTCACCTGTGGGATGAGACCAACCACCCGGACAGGTGATGAAGCTGTGGGTTTGCACAACTGAAGAATTTCTGCGCCAACTGTCAGAAACCGTCTCGGGGAAGCTCGTCGTCCTCACCAGTGTCTTGACCTGACTGCAGTTTGGCATCATAACAGACTGCTCACCTTCAATGACCACTGGCACACTGGAGAAGTGTGCTCTTCATGGATAAATCCCCGTTTTCGACTGTCCCGGGCCGATGACAGACAGCATCGTGTGGTCGAGCGGTTTGCTAATGTCAACGTTGTGATCAGAGTACCCCATTGTGGTGGTCAGATTAAGGTGTGGACAGGCATAAGCTACAGACAACAAACACAATTGCATTTTATCAATGGCAATTTGAATGCACAGAGATACTGTGAAGAGATCCTGAGGCCCATTGTCGTGCCATTCATCGACCACCATCAGTTCATGTTGCAGCATGATAATGCACGGCACAATGTCACAAGGATCTGTACACAATTCCTGGAAGCTGAAAATGTCCCAGTTCTTTCATTGCCTGCATATTTTTATTTTATTTATTTAACCTTTATTTAACTAGGCAAGTCAGTTAAGAGCAAATTCTTATTTACAATGACAGCCTACTGCGGAACAGTGGGTTAACTGCCTTGTTCAGGGGCAGAATGGCAGATTTTTACCTTGTCAGCTCGGGGATTCGATCCAGCAACTTTTCGGTTATTGGCCCAACACACTACCCACTAGGCTACCTGTCGCCAGACATGTCACCCACTGGTCATAATATTTTGTAATACTTTTATCAATGTGTATTTCCATCAGAATCTACACAATTTGGTACCCACATAACTGCTTTTCTGTGTTGCTTTATCCTAAACCATCTGTTGTGGTTTTCAGTGGAATGCCTACCTGCTCCAAACGTCAGCTGCCGCTTGTCCAATGGGACAGAGTTTCGATTCAGCGGAGAGGAAGTGGGCTTTAACAAAAGCCTCCCTTGCAGGAATGTGTATGTACAGTACCAGACACTGTGGAAGTGTTGCACATGTACACCCAGTATGCCAAACATTAGGAACAATTTCCTAACATTGACTTGCACCACCCCCCTTTGCCCTTAGAACAGCCTTAATTTGTCGGGGCATGGACTCTACAAGGTGTCGAAAGCGTTCCACAGGGATGCTGACCCATGTTTACTCCAATGCTTCCCACAGTTGTCAAGTTGGCTGGATGTCCTTTGGGTAGCGGACCATTCTTGATACACACAGGAAACTGTTGAGCGTGAAAACCCCAGTAACATTGCAGTTCTTGACACCATACCCCGTTTAAAGGCACTTGCATCTTTTGTCTTGACCTTTCACCCTCTGAGTGGCTCACACACACAATCCATGTCTCAATTGTCTAAAGGCTTAAAAATCTGTCTTTAAGCCGTCTCCTCCCCTTCATCTACACTGATTTGAAGTGAATTTAACACGTGACATCAATAAGGGGTCATAGCTTTCACCTGGATTCACCTGGTCAGTCGGTCATGGAAAGAGCAGGTGTTCTTAATGTTTTGTATAGGCTGTATCAGGGTTGTATTCATTAGGGCATACCATAGCAAAACGTTTTAGCTATGATGACCCTGAACATGTTTTATTTTCAATTGATATTGATTAGGCTAAATCATATACCATCATATAGTTATGTGATGTTTTTGTACAAATGTGAAACATTATTGAACTGTTTTGAGCTAACATGTTATTTCCTTACAGGAGCGGTTACTCCTACAAAGTAGCGGTGGCCCTGTCGCTCTTCCTGGGATGGTTAGGAGCAGATCGCTTCTACCTGGGATACCCAGCTTTAGGTACAGTCTGACTGTTGTTATTGCTGTACACTCTCAACAACTGACATGGGGGTGCAATGGATATTATATTTATAAGTATATTCATTTTCAAATCCTATCTGCTGCTAACATACCGGTCTAAATACAATGAAATATTTTCTTTGTAATTGTTTTTGTTAGAAAAGGAAGAACACATGTTGAAATACATGACTAGCTACCCATTCATTTATTGGATTTATTTATCATGTTTTTTATATGAGAGTTTGAAAAGATCTGCTGGTTTTGGACAGAAACACAACTTACATGTTTGTGGATTAGTATGAAGAAGACCATTTATCAGAGTTGAGCATTAATCAATGAAGCAGGTCTATAAGAAACAGAGGGTCACTACTTCCTGTGAGGACCTGAAAGAAACCACTATTACATGGCATTATAAAACAGTGGTAAACCCAGACACTGGAGTGAAACACACTGCTGTTTCTTCCTCTTTTTGTCCCTTTCCTTTATTCTTGTTCTTAATTAGGCACCTGCAAGATTACCGTGGCTGAAAGCCCTGCCTTGTTTTTTGGGGGGGGTTTTAGTTTTTCCAACTAGCATGGAGTACTTTGGCATCGCAGAGCCACACTGCGGACGGGCATGAGTCGGCTTTAGAGGCTGCACTGAGCAACACCTGGCCTGGTTTGGCACGGTTGGCTCGGGCATCACCATGGAACGGTGGGTTATTAAGTGGGCTTCTGCTTTGTAGAGGAGCCACCCGACTGGCATCGTTTTTAAAAACGTCCACCCTGGAATCAACAAAGCTACCCCTGTTACCTCCAATGGAGCAATTTACAATAGTGTTAACAATTATTTGGAGTAATTATGTTTTAATTACAAGAGTTGGCGTTTCCATAATTTGCCTGCAATTCAGTGTGTGTGTGTGGCAGTGAGCTAGTGAGTAGCAGTAGTCATTGCCCAGTAATGCAGTGAGTACGCCCAGACATGCAGTAGTGTCATCCCCGGGTCTACCTTGCAGTTATGTTACATAGTTATGTCGTAAGCTAGTGACAGTGTGAATGTTGACAGGATGATGTGTTTAGTTGAATGACCTGCTCGCCTTGCTCTGTGTTTTCATACATCCAATTCACACCCTCAGCTGCACACATTCATGTTTACTCTTCTTCACTGCTCCTCTCAACGATAAAGACCTGTTATTCCCAATCCTCAGTTGTTTTGGACACAAAGTTGACTTCCCTCTGAAAGCAAATCAAGCAGTAAACAACTAAACAACCAACACACACATAGCCTCTCCACTCCGCCGCCCAGCAGTGAAAGCGTTCAATATCATTCACCTTTGCCTCGCAAGTTTCCCATTCAGCCACACATGGGCAAAGTTGGAACCGAACATGGGGAATAAACTGAAACCTTGCCCAGTCGCCTGGATTGGAGAGTTTTCATGTAAGCAACAAAGCGTCGCTCACACAATAGCTAGAAAATAATGATTAGGGGCACGCAGGGTTTTATTTATGCCAACTTTAAAGAGGCATGGAGTACCCTATAAAGCTTTATACCAGGGCTCTCCAACCCTGTTCCTGGAGAGCTACAGGCCTGTAGGTTTTCCACTCCAACCCGAATCTAGCACACCTGATTCTAATAATTAACAGGTTGAGAAGGTGAATCAGGTTAGTTACAACTGGGGTTGGAGCGAAAACCTGCGGGAGGGTAGCTCTCCAGTAACAGGGTTGGAGAGCCCTGGTGTAAACCTACAGGAGGGTAGCTCTCCAGTAACACGGTTGGAGAGCCCTGGTGTAAACCTACAGGAGGGTAGCTTCTCCAGTTACAGGGTTGGACAGCCGTGGTGTAAACATACAGGGAGGGTAGCTCTCCAGTAACAGGGTTTGGAGAGCCCTGGTGTAAACTACAGGAGGGTAGCTCTCCAGTAACAGGGTTGGAGAGCCCTGGTGTAAACCTACAGGAGGGTAGCTCTCCAGTAACAGGGTTGAGAGCCCTGGTGTAAACCTACAGGAGGGTAGCTCTCCAGTAACAGGGTTGGACAGCCGTGGTGTAAACATACAGGAGGGTAGCTCTCCAGTAACAGGGTGAGAGCCCTGGTGTAAACCTACAGGAGGGTGCTCTCCAGTAACACGGTTGGAGAGCCCTGGTGTAAACCTACAGGAGGGTAGCTCTCCAGTAACAGGGTTGGACAGCCGTGTGTAAACATACAGGAGGGTAGCTCTCCAGTAACAGGGTTGGAGAGCCCTGGTGTAAACCTACAGGAGGGTAGCTCTCCAGTAACAGGGTTGGAGAGCCTGGTGTAAACCTACAGGAGGGTAGCTCTCCAGTAACAGGGTTGGAGAGCCCTGGTGTAAACCTACAGGAGGGTAGCTCTCCAGTAACAGGGTTGGAAGCCACTGGTGTAAACTACAGGAGGGTAGCTCTCCAGTAACAGGGTTGGAGAGCCCTGGTGTAACCTACAGGAGGGTAGCTCTCCAGTACACGGTTGGAGAGCCCTGGTGTAAACCTACAGGAGGGTAGCTCTCCAGTACACGGTTGGAGAGCCCTGGTGTAAACCTACAGGAGGGTAGCTCTCCAGTAACAGGGTTGGAGAGCCCTGGTGTAAACTACAGGAGGGTAGCTCTCCAGTAACAGGGTGGAGAGCCCTGGTGTAAACCTACAGGAGGGTAGCTCTCCAGTAACAGGGTTGGAGAGCCCTGGTGTAAACCTACAGGAGGGTAGCTCTCCAGTAACAGGGTTGGAGAGCCCTGGTGTAAACCTACAGGAGGGTAGTCTCCAGTAACAGGGTTGGAGAGCCCTGGTGTAAACCTACAGGAGGGTAGCTCTCCAGTAACAGGGTTGAGAGCCCTGGTGTAAACCTACAGGAGGGTAGCTCTCCAGTAACAGGGTTGGAGAGCCTGGTGTAACCTACAGGAGGGTAGCTCTCCAGTAACAGGTTGGAGAGCCTGTGTAAACCTACAGGAGGGTAGCTCTCCAGTAACAGGGTGGAGAGCCCTGGTGTAAACCTACAGGAGGGTAGCTCTCCAGTAACAGGGTTGGAGAGCTGGTGTAAACCTACAGGAGGGTAGCTCCCAGTAACAGGGTTGGAGCCCTGGTGTAAACCATACAGGAGGGTAGCTCTCCAGTAACAGGGTTGGAGAGCCCTGGTGTAAACCTACAGGAGGGTAGCTCTCCAGTAACAGGGTTGGAGAGCCCTCCCTGATGTATACCCTATTTAACTCCAACATGTCTCTCTCTCTAGGGCTGCTCAAATTCTGCACAGTTGGTTTCTGTGGGATTGGGAGCTTGGTGGATTTCATGTTGATCTCAATGCAGGTGAGTGGCGTTCAGGGGACAGCTGTGGAACACAGAGCTGTTAAGTAATCCCTCTTATCTGTTGGTTATGTCTGTGAATATGCTATTTTCACAGTAACCATGAAAGGAATGGTTTATGTGGTGTGTTGATGACAAGGGTGGGTTAGGTCAGTATTTCCCTAATGTTGGGTAGAAGCTGACTCCTTTTGGGTCACAGCTGATGATTACATTGGTTGGCCAAAAGACAACAAAAGGTGAGTTGGGTTACACTGCAAAGTGAGTTAGGGAACAACTGTGATATCAGAATCGAATGGATTTCATACAAGTTTGATAATTGTAAGATTTCAAAAACAAGTTGCTCAATTTGGGCACAGTCTCATGTATAAACGGTAGCTCTTTCTCCCACTAACAGTGATGGTAATCAAGGAAGTGGAGCACATTTTTTCATCACAGAGCAGCCTGGGCTTTGCTACAATGGTCATGCTTCGCACACTCCAATCAGAGTAAACCATGGAACATTGCGCAGAATCATAGCCAAGCCAGTCAGGAGGTGTGTGTGTGCGTGCGTGAATATCTGTTTGTATTCAGAGGGCACCTGTGTCTCAATCAGTGCAGCCGCAGCTCTCTGCTCTTCTCAGCACTAAGCTCTCTATAAATGGGGGTTAATGAGACTGGTTTGTTTTCGCAGAAGGACTTCTCTCCCCCCCCGTCCCTCGTTCCCCCAGGACCCCCCTAACCTGTTTAGTCCACAGAGCCTGACAGGGAGAGAAGCCAATCCATTTTTCATCCTGTTAGGGCCTCAGCTCACCCCTCTTACCCCTCTCCGTACTCATTGGGGAACCAGTGTGGGAGCGGGAAGCCAAACATGGGTCCTATTCACTAGGAACCAAAGTGTAGAGGGATCTAGCTAAACTTCCATCTGAAAACGTTTTGCTACTGCTCAAACAAGAAAACGCTCACCCAGGGGCGGTGCTCCTAGTAGCCGGGGACTTTAATGCAGGGAAACTTAAATCTGTTTAACCAAATTTCTATCAGCATGTGCAACCAGAAGGGGAAAAAATTGACCCCCTCTACTCCACACACAGAGATGCATACAAAGCTCTCCCTCGCCATCCATTTGGTATATCTAACCACAATTCGATCTTCCTAATTCCTGCTTACAAGCAAAAATTAAAGCAGGAAGCACCAGTGACTCGAACAATAAAAAAGTGGTCAGAGGAAGCGGATGCTAAGCTACAGGACTGTTTTGCTAGCACAGACTGGAATATGTTCCAGGATTCCTCCGATGGCATTGAGGAGTACACCACATCAGTCATTGGCTTCATCAATAAGTGCATCGATGACGTCGTCCCCACAGTGACCGTACGTACAAACCCCAACCAGAAGCCATGGATTACAGGCAACATCCGCACTGAGCTAAAGGCTAGAGCTGCCGCTTTCAAGGAGCGGGTCTCTAACCCGGACCCGCTATGCCCTCCGGCGAACCATCAAACAGGCAAAGCGTCAATACAGGACCAAGATTGAATCGTACTACAACAGCCCTGACGTTCGTTGGGTGTGGCAGGACTTGCAAACTATTACAGCCTACAAAGGGAAGCACAGCCGAGAGGTGCCCAGTGACACGAGCCTACCAGACGAGCTAAACTACTTATATGCTCGCTTCAAGGCAAATAACACTGGAACATGCATGGGAGCACCTGCTGTTCCGGGAGACTGTGTGATCACACTCTCCGCAGCCGATGTGAGTAAGACCTTTTAAACAAGTCAACATTCCCAAGGCCACAGGGCAAAATGGATTACCAGGACGTGTACTGTGAGCATGCGCTGACCAACTGGCAAGTGTCTTCACTGACATTTTCAACCTCTCCCTGTCCGAGTCTGTAATACCAACATGTTTTAAGCAGACCACCATAGTGCCTGTGCCCAAGAACACTAAGGTAACCTGCCTAAATGACTACTGACCTGTAGCACTCACGTCTGTAGCCATGAAGCGCTTTGAAAGGCTGGTCATGGCTCACATCAACACCATTATCCCAGAAACCCTAGACCCACTCCAATTTGCATACCGCCCCAACAGATCCACAGATGATGCAATCTCTATTGCACTCCACACTGCTCTTTCCCACCTGGACAAACGGAACACCTATGTGAGAATGCTATTCATTGACTACAGCTCAGCGTTCAGCACCATAGTGACCTCAAACCTCATCAATAAGCTAAGGACCCGGGGACTAAACACCTCCCTCTGCAACTGGATCCTGTACTTCCTGATGGGCCGCCCCCAGGTGGTAAGGGTAGGTAACAACACATCCGCCACGCTGATCCTCAACAGAGAGCCCCTCAGGGGTGCGTGCTCAGTCCCCTCCTATACTCCCTGTTCACCCACGACTGCATGGCCAGGCACGACTACACCACCATCATTAAATTTGCCGATGACACAACAGTGGTAGGCCTGATCACCGACAACGATGAGACAGCCTATAGGGAGGAGGTCAGAGACCTGGCCGTGTGGTGCCAGGACAAGAACCTCTCCGTCAACGTGATCAAGACAAAGTAGATGATTGTAAACTACAGGAGAAAGAGGACCAAGCACGCCCCCATTCTCATCGACGGGGCTGCAGTGGAGCAGGTTGAGGGCTTCACCAACAAACTAACATGGTCCAAGCACACCAAGACAGTCGTGAAGAGGGCACGACAAAACCTATTCCCCTGCAGGAGAATGAAAAGATTTGGCATCTGTCCTCAGATTCTCAAAAGGTTCTAAAGCTGCACCGTCGAGAGCATCCTGACTGGTTGCATCACTGCCTGGTATGGCAATTGCTCTGCCTCCGACCGCAAGGCACTACAGAGGGTAATGTGTACGGCCTAGTACATCACTGGGGCCAAGCTTCCTGCCGTCAAGGACCTCTATACCAGGCGGTGTCAGAGGAAGGCCCTAAAAATTGTCAGAGACTCCAGCCACCCTACTCATAGACTGTTCTCTCTGCTACCGCATGGCAAGCGGTACCGGAGCGCCATGTCTAGGTCCAAGAGGCTTCTAAACAGCTTCTAACCCCAAGCCATAAGACTCCTGAACAKCTAATCAAATGGCTACCCAGACTATTTGCATTGCCCCCCTATTTTACACCGCTGCTACTCTCTGTTGTTATCATCTATGCATAGTCACTTTAATAACTCTACCTACATGTACATACTTTAAACTAACCGGTGCCCCTGCACATTGACTCTTAACTTTTATTTCTTATTCTTATCCGTATTTTTTAAAACTGTGTTGTTGGTTAGGGGCTCGTAAGTAAGCATTTCACTAAGGTTAACACCTGTTGTATTCGGCGCATGTGACTAATACAATTTGATTTGACTAATGAATACGACAAGCATCAGCATATAGAGCAAACCTTCAGATTTAACTCAGTCAACATGGTGGGAGGTGTTTATAATGAAAAGTAGGCTTATTTGTTTGGGATTCATAGTTTTTTTCCCCGTGTTAGTTTGTCATATAGACTAGTGGTGGTGTGTGTAGTTTTAGGACTGTATGCCTTCATCTTGAATTATATTTCAACCAAGGCCTATGCTGCTGGAGTCACCCTGTATCACATCTGAGACCAAAACACAAATCATAATACGCCCTTCAAAGAAACAGAATACCCCTCTTCCTCTATTTACCCCCTTCCTCTTCCTCTCCAGTTCTACACTACATCCGACTGTGTAGCAGGCCTGTATAAATTCGCGATTTCGTTTGAAAACGGCAGCAGCGTCCGTTCGGCCACTTTGATTAAACGAGGCGACCGTCACACTGTTTATTGTTCTCCTAATGTATTATTGAAGGGCCTGGGAGAGGAATGCTTTTAAGCTGCTTTGGCTGGCACGCCCCAGCGCAACACTTACATTCTCAATTAGATGTATTCGCTGCGTCTGGGCTCTCACCTTTTAGAAAGAGTGACACTTTTGATAAAGAGTTCTGCGTGTCCGGAGAACCCATTTAACCTTCGCGCGAGGCGCTGCCCTATATTTGAAAGGCTAACTATTGTGACTAAGCGCAACGTCGGAGCAGGCAAATGCATTTTTGAGAAGTTGAACTAATGAATAAATACCTGGGATTATTATTAATAGATTCTGGCTGGACGGGGCTAGAGGAAAGGAGACCGGACGGCGTTTGTTTGAGGCTTCTCGCTCTCTCTCTTTCTCTATTGAAAGACCGAGGTCCACACCAGATGAATGATGTTGGGGAATTTTCCAATTTACTCTCAAACTGGGCAGAGGAAGAGCTAGACAGATGTGATAGATAGATGGAACGTGAACGGAGGGAGCTGTGTGTCAGGCATGGGATTAAAAAAATTCAAGGTAGTGGGTTTCCAGGCCGGCATACGTTGTTGTGAAAATCAAACCCACTTCTGAAAACCAGATCACTAAAGCCACTATCTGCTATGGATTAAATATAGGCTGGAATGCATCATACTTGAGTGGTAGCCTAGCTGAAGTTAATAGGTGGAGTGCTGTTGGCCTGGAGTCAGTAGGTGGAGTGCTGTTGGCCTGGAGTCAGTAGGTGGAGTGCTGTTGGCCTGGAGTCAGTAGGTGGAGTGCTGTTGGTCTGGAGTCAGTAGGTGGAGTGCTGTTGGCCTGGAGTCAAGTAGGTGGAGTGCTGTTGGTCTGGAGTCAAGTAGTGGAGTGCTGTTGGTCAGTAAGGTGGAGTGCTGTTGGCCTGGAGTCAGTAGGTGGAGTGCTGTTGGTCTGGAGTCAGTAGGTGGAGTGCTGTTGGTCTGGAGTCAGTAGGTGGAGTGCTGTTGGTCCATGTAGGTGGAGTGCTGTTGGTCTGGAGTCCGTAGGTGGAGTGCTGTTGGCTGGAGTCAGTAGGTGGAGTGCTGTTGGCCTGGAGTCAGTAGGTGGAGTGCTGTTGGTCTGGAGTCAGTAGGTGGAGTGCTGTTGGCCTGGAGTCAGTAGGTGGAGTGCTGTTGGCTGGAGTCAGTAGGTGGAGTGCTGTTGGCCTGGAGTCAGTAGGTGGAGTGCTGTTGGTCTGGAGTCAGTAGGTGGATGCTGTTGGCCTGGAGTCAGTAGGTGGAGTGCTGTTGGTCTGGAGTCAGTAGGTGGAGTGCTGTTGGTCGGAGTCAGTAGGTGGAGTGCTGTTGGTCTGGAGTCAGTAGGTGGAGTGCTGTTGGTCTGGAGTCAGTAGGTGGAGTGCTGTTGGTCTGGAGTCAGTAGGTGGAGTGCTGTTGGTCTGGAGTCAGTAGGTGGAGTGCTGTTGGCTGGAGTCAGTAGGTGGAGTGCTGTTGGTCGTAGGTGGAGTGCTGTTGCTGGAGTCAGTAGGTGGAGTGCTGTTGGCCTGGAGTCAGTAGGTGGAGTGCTGTTGGTCAGTAGGTGGAGTGCTGTTGGTCTGGGTCAGTTAGGTGGAGTGCTGTTGGCCTGGAGTCAGTAGGTGGAGCTGTTTGGTCTGGAGGTCAGTAGGTGGAGTGCTGTTGGTCTGGAGTCAGTAGGTGGAGTCGGCTGTTGGTTTGGCGTGTAGGTTGGAGTGCTGTTGGTCAGTAAGGTGAGTGCTGTTGTCTGGAGTCTAGTAGGTGAGTGCTGTTGGCTGAGTCAGTAGGTGGATGCTGTTGGCCTGGAGTCAGTAGGTGGAGTGCTGTTGGTTGTTGGAGTCAGTAGTGGAGTGCTGTTGGCCTGGAGTCAGTAGGTGAGTGCTGTTGGCTGGAGTCAGTAGGTGGAGTGCTGTTGGCCTGAGTCAGAGTGAGTGTGGAGTGCTGTTGGTCTGGATCAGTAGGTGGGCTGCTGTTGGTCTGGAGTCAGTAGGTGGAGTGCTGTTGGTCTGGAGTCAGTAGGTGGAGTGCTGTTGTGTGGAGTCAGTTAGGTGCGTGCTGTGTCAGTAAGGTGGAGTGCTGTTGGTCTGGAGTCCAGTAGGTGGACGTGCTTGTTGGTCCTGGAGTCAGTAGGTGGAGTGCTGTTGGTCAGTAGGCGGGTGGCTGTTTGGCTGGAGTGGTGGTTGGCCTGGAGTCCAGTAGGTGGAGTGCTGTTGGCCTGGAGTCCAGTAGGTGGAGTGCTGTTGGCCTGGAGTCCAGTAGGTGGAGTGCTGTTCGGTCAGTAGTCGGAGTGCTGTTGGCTCTGGAGTCAGTAGGTGGGATGCTGTTGGTCTGGAGTCGTAGGTGGAGTGCTGTTGGTGGAGTCAGTAGGTGGAGTGCTGTTGGTCAGTGGTGGGAGTGCTGTTGGTCTGGAGTCAGTAGGTGGAGTGCTGTTGGGTCAGTAGGTGGAGTCTGTTGGCTGGAGTCAGTAGGTGAGTTGCTGTTGGTCAGTAGGTGGAGTGCTGTTGGTCAGTAGGTGGAGTGTGTTGGCCTGGAGTCAGTAGGTGGAGTGTGTGCTGAGTCAGTATGGTGAAGTGCTGTGGTCAGTGGTTGAGTGCTGTGGTCAGTAGGTGGTCAGTAAGATTGCGATTGTGGTCAGTTAGGGTGGAGTGGCTGTTGGTCAGTAGGTGGAGTGCTGTTGGTCGGATCAGAGGCGTGAGTGGCTGTTGGTCCGTAGGTGAGTGCTGTTGGTCTGGAGTCAGTAGTGGAGTGCTGTTTGGCCTGGGGTCAGTAGGTGGAGTGCTGTTGGCCTGGAGTCAGTAGGTGGAGTGCTGTTGGTCAGTAGGTGGAGTGCTGTTGGTCTGGAGTCAGTAGGTGGAGTGCTGTTGGTCAGTAGGTGGAGTGCTGTTGGTCTGGGGTCAGTAGGTGGAGTGCTGTCACTGGTCCCCCTCAGCTGTGATTGCCAGATATGTGTTACCTGCTGTACCCAGGATTTCACCGTCTGTACCCTGATGTCTTTTCTCGTTCCTTCCTTTAGATTGTGGGTCCGTCAGATAAGTCTGACTACATAGTGGACTACTACGGTGCCAGACTCACACGCCTCTCCATCACCAATGAGACTTACAGAAGAACCCAGATGTCTCCCTGAAGGTAACTACACTAGTAACGTGTTAGTTAGATAGACAATAGGCTTTGGTGAGTCATTCACTGTGTAATTGTGGAAACTCAGAACTAAAATCGTATGTAACATCATCAGCTACCATTTACATGTACTCTGTGTACAAAACATTAGGAACACCTTCCTAATATTGAGTTGCACCCCCTTTTGCCAACAGAACAGCCTCAATTGGTCGGGGCATGAACTCTACAAGGTGTCGAAAGCGTTCCACAGGGATGCTGGCCCATGTTGACGCCTAATGCTTCCCACTGTTGTCAAGTTGGCTGGATGTCCTTTGGGTGGTGGACTATTCTTGATACACACAGGAAACTGTTGAGCGTGAAAAACCCAGTAGTGTTGCAGTACTTGACACACTCATACTGGTGCACCTACTACCATACCCCGTTCAAAGGCACAATCCTTTGTCTTGCCCATTCACCCTCTGAATGGCACACATACATGTCTAAAGGCTTAAAAATCATTATTTAAGCCGTCTCCTCCCCTTCATCTACACTGATTTGAAGTGGATTTAACAAGTGACATCAATAAGGGATCATCGCTTTCTTTTTTTTCTCCCCCCTTTTTTCTCCCCAATTTCGTGGTATCCAATTGTTACAGTCTTGTCTCATCGCTGCAACTCCCGTACGGACTCGGGAGAGGCGAAGGTCGAGAGCCATGCGTCCTCCGAAACACAACCCAACCAAGCCGCACTGCTTCTTGACACAACGCACATCTATCACAGAAGCCAGCCGCACCAATGTGTCGGAGGAAACACCGTACACCTGGTGACCATGTCAGAGTGCACTGCGCCCGGCCCGCCACAGGAGTCGCTAGTGCGCGATGAGACAAGGATATCCCTGCCGGCCAAACCCTCCCTAACCCGGACGACGCTGGGCCAATTGTGCGCCGCCCCATGGGCCTCCCGGTCGCGGCCGGCTGCGACAGAGCCTGGGCTCGAACCCATCATTTAAGGTGGCACAGCTAGCACTGCGATGTAGTGCCTTAGACCACTGCGCCACCTGGGAGTTCCTATGGGATCATAGCTTTCACTTGGATTCACCTGGTTAGTCTATTGTTTTGTACACTAAACGTATGTTACGTAGTCTGTCCACAAATGATTATTCAGTTTGTATGTCTTTCCACCTACC
This sequence comes from Salvelinus sp. IW2-2015, assembly GCF_002910315.2. NCBI lineage: Eukaryota > Metazoa > Chordata > Actinopteri > Salmoniformes > Salmonidae > Salvelinus > Salvelinus sp. IW2-2015. The sequence goes on from NC_036866.1 coordinate 7,065,381, forward strand.
CCTGTACTAATGTCAATTTCATTGTCTAATTATTACATCTGTATAGGGTTGCGAAATTCTCGAACTTTCAATAAATGCCCTGGTTTTCCAGAAATCGTGGCTGGAGGATTCTGGATTTCCTGCTTATTACCTCATAATTCTGTGAATCCTCCAACCGGGATTTCAGGAAAACCAGGGAATCTATTGAAAAGGCGCAACACTCTCTAATTTTATTAGACAAGTTTAAAAGATTGATGTTTTGGCCTTCTACATCTTTCCAATCTATTGAACGTTCCCAGAAATTAGCAACCCAATATCTGTCGTTCTGCCCCTGAACAAGGCAGTTAACCCACTGTTCCTAGGACGTCATTGTAAATAAGAATTTGTTCTTAACTGACTTGCCGAGTTAAATAAAAAAAATACAAAATGACATGTACACAGTCAAGTGGAAAGACAAACTCTGAACGTCTCTTACACTAAAAGTGAACCAGATCCCAAGGTTGTGTGGTTTTGCACCACTCTGTAGCTTGTATGACCTATGGGGGGTAAAGGCAAACACCCAGTCAAGGACAACTTGGCCTATCCATGGATATGGACCCCCCCCCCCCCCCCCCCTCTCTGGTACTCCAGGACGGACCTTCTACCCTGGGGAGGGAATTTTTAAATGTCAGCCTGCTAAGTAAATGTTTGGGGAGGGTGGCACTTCAGGACTGAGGGGGAAAAGGGTCGTGAGAGTGCAGTTATTATACCTGGCATAGGCGTCCCTCGTCGGTTGAGCTCTACCACAGAGCAACGAGAGTCACACACCCTTTCACACAGTTTGTCAACAACAACAAAATATCTACATTTTTAAATCTCCCAAGATTTCAGCTCTCCCCACTCTCTGTTTTCTATGGCTCCGTAGTCTCTGGTTAGCATTATAGAAGCTGCAGTGTGTTTGTGGTGACGGGGGTGTTTGGTTCAATTATACACATGTGGAGTCCATTACAAGCACTTGAGTTTTACGCTCAGACAAATAGAGAGAGCGATGAAGTCTTCATCCACACCTCTACAGTTCTTCAGTCTCTCAGTCCTTCATTTTACTGCATGTATCTCAGGGCCACATAACAATGTAACACTGACTGCCTCGAGTATCCAAGTTCAACTGTTTACAACCTGTTTTCTCTCGTTTCAGGACCAAAGTGAAAAACAACTATCGTTACCCTTAACCCTGTCATGTCAATTATGCCGCTCTTTTTGGGATATTTTTCACTTGATCATTCTGACACACGGACACTAAGACCATCCCAGTCAACAAATTGATCAATGATCCTGTCTGCATGTACCCCAATGTGGTGAAGCTCGGCTTTTTAAAATGGATACTCTTAAGAGTGAAGGCTTCATTTTGGTTTAGACTTTACCCAGCATCTCTTTAGTCTTTCCTTTATTCTTTGTGACCTTCATTCCTTGCCGCCTCCTCAAAACACATTTGAAAAGATCAGAGGAGATGAGGATAGAGGTTGCAAATGAATCAAGCAAAAACGTTGTATATTTACCTGTGGTCACCAGCTCAGGTCCTGGAGCGTTGTACAGACCTTTGTTCCAACCCAGCATTATCACACCCTGTAGCTCTCCAGGACCAAGGACTTGATGACCACCGCCATAGAGCTTCAAGTCATCATTATACTCCTATACGAATCTATTATCTGCACTGAGAACAGTATTCTGGAAATATGTTATCTATTGTGTTATTTGAGTATGTCTGGCAGCAAGGAAACTATTTATGTTCTGTATGACTGTTTTGTTGATTTGTCTTTAATTTTTTTGTAATAAAAAATAATTTTATGAAAATGGATGCCTTTTGTAAATGAAGTTCTGTTCAAACTTGCCGTTTAAGTCCAACACAGAGCAGTAGCAGTTCATTTGGCGAACTTTGAGCTCATTGGAGGAACTGTGGCAGTGACCGATTGTCCTGCAGGGAGTTCAGAGGTCAAAGAAATGACACGCTAGCTCTCAGCATCATCCTGCAGATGAAGACAGATCTTCACCCGCTCCCCCCAAAACCATCCCTAGTGTCATTTTTATTACAAAGGGTCCAAGTGGGGGTTCTTGGGAAAAGTCACAAGGCAGAGCTTTCCTGCTGTGTGTCTGCCTGATCGGGTACCTGATACAGGCTGTGTCCCAAAAAGCACCATTATTTCACGGTGCACTACTTTTGATCAAGGCCCATAAGGCTCTGGTGAAAAGAAGTGCACTACAGATAAAATAGGGTGCCATTTGGAACATAGCCGTAGTGTGAACGGCCTGATACAGGAGATACGTGAGCCTGAAAGCCATCTTTAGACGTATGGATGTGACACTCCTAATCAGCACAGTGCAATAAAAGGCAACAGTGTGTACTGTAGGTGTGCAGCTGAAGATTGTAGATGTTGTGTCGGTATGGATATCCAACACCACTGCGGTGAATACAGTGGCTCATGGAATTTGTTATAGCAAGAGTTGCGTCGAGGTGGAAGGTTGCTTGCAGTGGAGGGGGTCTGTTGTTGTTTTTACTGTTTCAGGGCGTAGGAGCTGAGTGTGTGTTTACAGATGCACATGTATAATATTCAATGACAGTGGGACTTAAGTCTCTTTTCAAGGTTTCTTCTCAAAATAAATTTATATGAAGGGATAATTTTTTTTCAAGTTCAATAATGGGTCAATCCTAAGGAAGGAACTTGTTAGAACTGAATAAAGTTTGTTTTAGTATGAAGTGAACCAAGAACCAAGTGGTGGTTAAGTTAATTTCACAACTCCCCCAAATCCACTCCCTCTCCCCCGTCTTGCTCTTCACCTCCAGTCCCCAACTCTCCCTCCACCTCTTCACCCTAACTCTCCCTCCTCTTCCTTTGCCCTAGCCAGAGCTCATCAATACAGCACAGGGATAAGAGTGGGGAGATTTATAGGGCACTTCCCAGGAGAGGAGAGAGCTGCAGAGTAGAGGCTGAGCTGAGCTGGGCCTAACCCTCCCTCACACCACACGCCTGACAAAGAGGAGGCCATTTCTCATATAGCAGAGTGCTTTATAGCTTCACATTCCCCTAGTGTGGAGCACTGATATTACAGAGTGTAGAGGAGAGACAGTCAGACTCCTGCACCCGCTCCAAACCTGCTCCCCTGAAAACAATCTCAACCCCTTTGGAGAAATCCTCCTGCATTGCAACCTCCATTGATTGCACCCACAGCCTGACAACGGAGAATGGAGAGAGAGTGAAAGAGAGAGGGAGCATGGAGAGAGAGGGGAGAGAGAGAGGAGCGTGGGGCTGGAGAGAGAGGAGCGAGAGAGAGCGTGGGGAGAGATGAGTAAATAATAGTTTGGTCTGCAGTGATTTGTGAAGTGCATGCAGGCCTTAGCGTGTGCTAGTTGGATCAGACTGAGGAGGATGTAGCTCTACAGACTCACACACTGACACCCAAGCAAACCCTGATGTCAAGGAGTTTAAACACAACCCCCCCTTCCCTCCCTCTCTCCCAGGCTCTCTTTCACACACACACTCCATTCTCAGAATCAGAGAGGCCCTGCAGTAACTTGTCCCCTATAGGCACCTCTACAGTGGACTGTGAGAAAAGCCTAAGCTGAAATAACAGGAAGGCTGGGATGATGAGGTCACCGGCCCCTCAGTAACGTTTGCTTGTCTTTCTAGAAGTCAAGTGAGTGAAATCATAAAGTGGCACAGGGAGAGTCCCAGCTGGTTTGGTTACTCAGAGCCAGGGTTGGAAGGCTTGGGCCTACAGCCAGGGGTCTGTTCCTATTGGAAGGCCCTACAGCCAGGGGTACTGGTCCTATTGGAAGGGCCTACAGCCAGGGGTCATGTTCCCTATTGGAAGGGCCTACAGCCAGGGGTATGTCCCTATTGGAAGGGCCTAACAGCCAGGGGTCTGTCCCTATTGGAAGGGCTACAGCAGGGGTATGTCCCTATTGGAAGGGCCTACAGCCAGGGGTCTGTCCCTATTGGAAGGCCTACAGCCAGGGGTATGTCCCAAATGGAACCTATTGGAAGGGCCTACAGCCAGGGGTCTGTTCCTATTGGAAGGCCTACAGCCAGGGGTCTGTTCCTATTGGAAGGCCCTACAGCCAGGGGTCTGTCCCTATTGGAAGGGCCTACAGCCAGGGGTCTGTTCCTATTGGAAGGCCCTACAGCCAGGGGTCTGTCCCTATTGGAAGGGCTACAGCCAGGGTCTGTTCCTATTGGAAGGCCCTACAGCCAGGGGTCTGTTCCTATTGGAAGGCCCTACAGCCAGGGGTCTGTCCCTATTGGAAGGGCCTACAGCCAGGGTCTGTTCCTATTGGAAGGCCCTACAGCCAGGGGTCTGTCCCTATTGGAAGGGCCTACAGCCAGGGGTCTGTTCCTATTGGAAGGCCCTACAGCCAGGAGTCTGTCCCTATTGGAAGGCCCTACAGCCAGTGGTCTGTCCCTATTGGAAGGCCATACAGCCGGGGGTCTGTCCTATTGGAAGGGCCTACAGCCAGGGGTCTGTCCCTATTGGAAGGCCCTACAGCCAGGGGTCTGTCCCTATTGGAAGGCCATACAGCAGGCGTCTGTCCCTATTGGAAGGCCCTACAGCCAGGGGTCTGTTCCTATTGGAAGGGCCTACAGCCAGGGGTCTGTCGCTATTGGAAGGCCCTACAGCCAGGGGTCTGTCCCTATTGGAAGGCCATACAGCCAGGGGTCTGTCCCTATTGGAAGGGCCTACAGCCAGGTGGCTGTACCAAATGGCACCCTATTCCCCTATATGATGCACTACTAGAGCCTTATGGACCCTGGTCAAAAGTAGTGCACAATAAAGGGAATTGGGTGCCATTTGGGATGCAAACCAGGAAAAACTCTGGTCCTAGTTATAGCTTGCCTACAACCAGAGTTATAATCAGAGTCTTTCCAGGTCGGGCCACATGATGAGGAACAACTCTAGGATTACATTATTCGGTTAAACCAGACTGAACGCTGCCTTCACCATGTAGTTTAACCAGGCTAGGAGTTTAACCGGCTAGGAGTTTAACCAGGCTAGGAGTTTAACCAGGCTAGGAGTTTAACCAGGCTAGTAGTTTAACCAGGCTAGGAGTTTAACCAGGCTAGTAGTTTAACCAGGCTAGTAAGTTTAACCAGGCTAGTAGTTTAACCAGGCTAGTAGTTTAACCAGGCTAGGAGTTTAACCAGGCTAGGAGTTTTAACCAGGCTAGGAGTTTAACCAGGCTAGGAGTTTAACCAGGCTAGTAGTTTTAACCAAGCTAGGAGTTTAACCAGGCTAGGAGATTAACCAGGCTAGTAGTTTAACCAAGCTAGGAGTTTAACCAGGCTACGAGATTAACCAGGCTAATAGTTTAACCAGGCTAGGAGTTTAACCAGGCTAGGAGTTTAACCAGGCTAGGAGTGTAACCAGGCTAGGAGTTTAACCAGGCTAGTAGTTTAACCAGGCTAGTAGTTTAACCAGGCTAGTAGTTTAACCAGGCTAGGAGTTTAACCAGGCTAGGAGTGTAACCAGGCTAGGAGTTTAACCCAGGCCTAGTAAGTTTAACCCAGGCTAGGAGTGTAACCAGGCTAGGAGTTTAACCAGGCTAGTAGTTTAAACCAGGCTAGTAGTTTAACCAGGCTAGGAGATTAACCAGGCTAGTAGTTTAACCAAGGCTTAGTAGTTTAACCAGGCTAGTTAGTTTACCAGGCTAGTAGTTTAACCAGGCTAGGAGTGCACCACTGTGGTTTTCATCCTAGCCTTTTAACCAGAGACTAAGTTCTACCTGAGAAACAGCTGTGTGTTTTAAACAGCACTTCAATGGGTAAAAAGCTGAGCACTGAATGGGAATAAAACTGTATCTATTTTTATACAGTCTTGAGAAAGTTGAAAGTCTGACTGTGTTGTACCGTCATGCTGGAGGTGTGTGTGTGTGGGGGGTCGCATTGTGAATGTAGGTTACGTCCCAAATGCACCCTATTCCCTACATAGGGCCCTGGTCAAAAAGTAGTGCACTATGTAGGGAATAGAGTATCATTTGGGACACCGCCCTAGTCTTCAGCTCCAGTAGAACACCGCCCTAGTCTTCAGCTCCAGTAGAACACGCCCTAGTCTTCAGCTCCAGTAGAACACCGCCCGAGTCTTCATCTCCAGTAGAAACACGTCCTAGTCTCAGCTCCAGTAGAACACCCCGCACTCCGTTAGTGACCCGCTAGTCTTCTTCAGCTCCAGTAGAACACCGCCCTAGTCTTCAGCTCCAGTAGAACACCGCAACTCAGACATCTTCCAGCTATCAGCACCAAAACACCCGCCTAGTCTTCAGATCAAGTAGAACACCGCCTCGTCTTCAGCTCCAGTAGAAACACCGCCTAGCTCTTTCCAGTTAGAACACCGCCCTAGTCTTCAGCTCCAGTAGAACACCTCCCTAGTCTTCAGCTCCAGTAGAACACCGCCCTAGTCTTCAGCTCCAGTAGAACACCCCTAGTCTTTCAGTCTCCAGTAGAACACCGCCCTAGTCTTCAGCTCCAGTAGAACACCGCCCTAGTCTTCAGCTCCAGTAGAACACCCCCTAGTCTTCAGCTCCAGTAGAACACCTCCTAGTCTTCAGCTCCAGTAGAACACGCCCTAGTCTTCAGCTCCAGTAGAACACCGCTAAGTCTTCAGCTCCAGTAGAACACCGCCCGAGTCTTCAGCTCCAGTAGAAACCAGAAAGATATCCAGGCTTCACATCATGTTCGCTAACGCAGCAAAACAGCCGCAGCGGCGGTGGCCAGCTGGGACATAAAGGAATCTTTGTTCTCCAGCTGTCCCTTTATTTTCATAAAGTTCATACATCTTTCCGTCCATCCTCCTTCCCTCCCTCACTCCTTAAGTACGTCCTGGTTTCTGGCAACTTCTCAGCTCTGAAAGAGAAAAACGAGAGCAAGAGAGAGATATCTGGACAGGTCACGGCTCTCTGTATATCCATGCAGGGTCACGAGCCATGTGTGTTTAATCACAATGTAATTATTGCAGTGTACCACGCTCCAGAGCCCCCTCAGCTTCTCTCAGTCCAGCAGCAGGTCTACATCCCAAATGTTCCCTAGTGGGAATACTATGTTGGGACACATCCCAGGTTATAGAGGACAGGCCCTAATTGGTTCAGTATGGAAAATATCTCCCCACATATGTTATGATGATCATTCTGTGCTAAAGGTTCTCTGAGGTATTTGGCGCACTGTTCTGCCATAGCCTCCAACGCATGGCCTACTGTACACCACACAGACATACACACACAGACATACACACACAGTACCACACACACAGACATACACACACAGACATACACACACAGCATACACACCACACGTACACACAAATACACACCACAGACATACGCACACAGACATACACACACAGACATACGCACACAGACATACGCACACAGACATACACACACAGCATACGTACACAGACATACACACACAGACGTACGCACACAGACATACACACACAGACATACACACACAGACGACGCACACAGACATACACACACAGACATACAACACAGACATACACACACAGACGACACAAGACGTACGCACACAGACATACATTCATAGACATACACACACAGGCGTATGCAGAGAACCACACTCACATTATACAAAGAAAGGAAATGGTGCACACACACACCCAAAGGCGTGCAGTATGCTCAGCCGCAAGCAAACACACACACAGTGCCTGCGTTACTGTCTAGGAGGGCTTCCATTACCCCTGTTCAGTTTGGTAAGCGCAGATCAAGACTGATTCATGTGTATCGCCAGGCTTCTGCTTGTTGACTCTGTCACAACTCATTTCTACTTCCTGATCATGTCCTGATTGGAGGCTGGAGGTCATGTTGCAGTCTCATTGGACCGTGGCCCTGTGCACAGCAATAAGGGTTGGTCTGAAAACTGCTCATAAGCAATTATTTTTTCATTTCCCTGCGCGCAACACACACACACACACAACACTTCTCTACTCCTATTCTACACACACACACCTTTTCTACTACACATTCTTTATTTCTCTCCTTTACACACTTGAACAAAAATGTGTCTCAATATCAGGATAAACTACTTGAGACCGTTAGACACTGCATTGTAATACCTCATCTCCCTCTTTGTACACACACACACACACACACACACACACAACACACACACACACACACACACACACACACACACACACACCCACAACACACACACACACACACCCTGGCCTCACTCCCTCTCTCCCTATCTTGGCTCACTCTCCTTCTGCTTCTTTTCTTGGCTCACTCTCTCGTCCTAATCTTGGCTCACTCTCTCTCTCCTATCTGCTCACTCTCTCTCTTTCATCTGGCTCCCTCTCTCCTCCTCATCTTGGCTCACCCTTTCTCCTCCTCATCTTGGCTCACCCTCTCTCCTCATCTTGGCTCACTCCCTCTCTCCTAATTTGTCACTCCATCTCCCTAATCTTGGCTCACTCTCTCTCCTCCTCTTCTTGGCTCACTCTCTCTCTCCTCTTCTTGGCTCACTCTCTCTCCTCCTCATCTTGCCCACTCTCTCTCCTCCTCATCTTGGCTCATCTCTATCCTCCTCATCTTGGCTAACTTCTTCCTCCTATCTTGGCTCACTCTCTCTCCTCCCTCATCTCTCCTTGGCTCACTCTCTCTCTTAATCTTGGCCTCACTC
>NC_036866.1:7074503-7083130 GCF_002910315.2 Salvelinus sp. IW2-2015
TCCTCATCTGGCTCACTCTCTCTCGTCCTCATCTTGGCTCACTTCTCCTCTCCTCCTCATCTTGGCTCGACTCTCTCTCCTCCTCCATCTTGGTCACTCTCTGCCTCCTCATATCTTGGCTCACTCTCTCGCCTCCTCTTCTTGGCTCACTCTCTCGCCTCCTCATCTTGGCTCACTCTTCTTCCTCCTCATCTTGGCTCACTCTCTCTCCTCCTCATCTTGGCTCACTCTCTCTCCTCCTCATCTTGGCTCACTCTCTCTCTCCTCTATCTTGGCTCACTCTCTCTCCTGCCTCACTTGGCTACTCTCTCTCTCTCTATCTTGGCTCACTCTCTCTTCCTCTCTCATCTTGGCTCACTCTCTCTCTCCTCATCTTGGCTCACTCTCTCCCTCTCATCTGGCTACTCTCTCTCCTCCTTATCTTGGCTCACTCTCTTCCTCCTCCTCATCCTTGGCTCACTCCATTTTACACCCAATGGCCGCCCTTTCCTCTCTCCTCCATTACGCATCCCTCACTGGGGCTAATGAAAATCTGCTGTTCAATTAAGAATCTGTTTCAGGATGGATAAAAAAAAATGACTCTCCTCAGAGTCTGGAGGGAAGTCTGTATGCTAGCTGGTGTGGGTGTCTCCTCCACTCGACTACATTGGTCAATGTATTAAAGCCCTTTAAAGAATGACACGTCAAATGTCACCGCCAGCACGAGAAGTTTGTCGTACTGAAATAAAACTTAATTTCTTTGTTTGTTGTTTGGTGTGGTAAAGAAATGCACACAAAAAGGAAGTAACAAAACCCACATTTTGATTTATTTGGTTTACCCCCCATAACACCCATCACTGGCACATTTGCGTAGGTTACAGAACCATGAAATTACAGCTTTACGTCGCTCATGACCAAGTGCAGGAGAGGAATTACTGATAAGGTGACAGTGCTTCACAAAGTGTTTGATCAAAGGAGCTAAATAAATAAATAAATCCTCAGGCCCTGCCGGTCTCTTCCTCTCTCCTGTCTCTTCCCCTTCTCTCTCCCTCTCTCTCTCTCCCCCCTTCCTCCTCCTCCCTCTCTCTCCCCCCCCTTCTCTCTCTTCCCCCCCCCTCTCCCTCTTCCCCCCCCCCTCTCTCCCCCCCCCCCCTCCTCTCCCCCCTCCCTCTCCCCCCTCTCTCCCTCCCTAATCACTTTCTTTTAGTTTTTCCATTTCAGGCTGGCGTGGTACCAGATAAGCCAGCTCAATAATCACACATGCGCTCAGGCATGGCATGGCATGGCATAGCGACTCAGCTGATACTTGGCTTCTCTGCCAGCAGGAACTTGGCACTGGAGGAGGCTGGCATGAGAGTGGCGCCGCGGGCACTATGTCACGGCGGGTGGGGGACTGTGGGTGGTTTATGGTATATTATTGTTATGATGCCCATATTGCTTTGGGTTACCACTGCTCCCTTAAATGCAGATCTTTCGATCTGTTTTTTCTGTTCTTAAACCTCACGTTTCACCTGAGGTCACATTTTGCTCTAATAAAGCAATAAAAATCCCTCTGGATCTCATCTTAAGGGATGTGTCCACCTACACAATGATGGAAACATATCTCTTTCAGACCATTCAGGTCTCTGATGGAAGTAGGGAGGACGTTTTGAACGGAGCCACGTAGCAATAGCTCAAACTGCAGTAGGGGTGGTTGTTTTAAAGGCCCTCCCTAAAAAGGGGGTTGACAAAGACCCTCATTGCGGCCTCACTCAGTCAATCAGTAAGACTATAATGCACATGTGGGCTGGGATATTAACAACAGCTCAATGACTCAATATGAAGAACAAGAGGGTAAATAAACCAAACCAATAACACACAGGCCTTATCAAAGTCTTCCATTTAATCCCTCTCTGTGACCGCCAAGCCACTTAAAAACAGGCAGCGGGCGTGAAATAAGCAGCACCTGTTTTGGGGGGGGTGGTTCATAGGCAGACACACACACACATGCACGCACGCACACGCACACAGTGTGCTTCCATGCATGCTGCCGTGCATATTCCTACTGCAGCCCAGCCTGCCAGCCAGTCTGAAGCACGCTTACTCTCCTTTACCCAACACAGTGGACAGCTGTGACAGCACTACTTTACAAAGAAATGGATTGCTGGCTCTTTCTCTTTTTTCCTCTCTCGCTACAATGTCTGGGTCTGGACTCTGGGAGAATATTAACACGCCCGAGCCTTGCATTAATACGTTGCGGAGTTCTACATTTGGCAGCCAGAGGGCTAACCTTCATGACCTCAGTTGGATAGAAACTAAAATACAAAAATCACTAAGCCTGCAAAAGATGTGAATGGTCACTGTTAAGAAGTGAAATTATGAAATTGGTCTAATGAATTTGGAGCCCTACCTCTCACCGACCCCCATTTTGGGAGGGAGGGAGAGGAGAGAAATGAGAGGAGAGAGAGTGTACGTGTGTGTGCCTGTGTGTGCGTCATCCATTTTACCACAGGCTGGTGAACTGACCTCAATAAAAAAAGAGTTATTGGACTCCAATGAAGAGTAATGACTAAGGGAAATACTCCTCTTCCAGGCATGCATCCCAAATGGTACCCTATTTCCTACATAGTGCACTACTTTGGACCAGAGCCCACAGGTGCCATAGGGCTATAGTGCACTAGGTAGGGAATAAGGTACTATTTGGGATGTAGCCCAACTCTACATGTGAGTTCTGTGGTCGAATGCCTCTCTCTTTTCACAGTGTTCACACAGACCATTTCAATCACCTAGTAGAATCTCTTAGGACCTTAATAGATAATACCTTACTAAAACACTTCCTCCCATTCTCTCTCTCTCTCTCTCTGTGTTTCCTCCAATGGACTCTCCAGTACTCTGTTGTCCCATTGTCTACCATGGAATAGAGAGATTTATTTTGAGGAAGGACAGAAAAATACAAGAGGCCACTGATGAAAAACAACACCTTCTACATCGACAGAATGGAAAGAAGAAGACAAACTAAGTCCCTATAAACGTACTAGACCTGGGTCTGTAAGGTGGCAGGCAAGCCGACAGGGACATACTCTCACGCATGCCTGTACAAACACACATCCACGAACACACATGCGCACACGCACATGCGCACACGCATACACATGCATACACACGCACATGCGCCACACGCAATGCGCACACGATACCGATACACGACAGCGACGCACGCATAACGACTCCACACACACAACACACACACACACACACACACACACACACACACACACACACACACACACACACACACACACACACACACAACACACACCACACACACACACACACACACCACCACACATTGATTCTATTACATATCAGCAGAGTAACAATCCATATCAAAGCAGATGCTATTTGTCACGTGGAAACTTTACAGGGAAATGCTGGCTTACATCCCCTTCATAACGATGCAAAGTTAAAAAGCAGTTAAAAACACAAATAGTAACACAAGTTGAATAAATACACTAAGATGGAGCTACAATACAGGGAGTGCCAGTACTCTCTGTCCAGAGGTACATGCTATTTAAGGTAGATATGTACATGAAGCAGGGTAAAGTGACTAGGCATCAGGATAATTAATAATAAGGTATTTGAGGTATAATGCATGTATGAACGCAGGGTAAAGTGGACTAGGCATCAGGATAGATAATAAGGTATTTGAGGTAGATATGTACAAGAAGGCAGGGTAAAGTGGACCAGGAATCAGGAATGATAATAATAAGGTATTTGAGTAGATAGTACATGAAGGCAGTAAAGTGAGTAGGCATCAGGATAGATAATTAAAAGGTATTTGAGGTTAGATATGTACAAGAAGGCAGGGTAAAGTCACCAGGAATCAGGATAGTAATAATAAGGTATTTGATGGTAATATGTACATGAAGGCAGGGTAAAGTGACTAGGCATCAGGAAGATAATAAGGTATTTGAGGTAGATATATGTACATGAAGCAGAGGGAAAGTGACCAGGAATCAGGATAGATAAAATAAGGTATTTGAGGTAGATATGTACATGAAGGCAGGGTAAAGTGGACTAGGCATCAGGATGATAATAAGGTATTTGAGGTAGAGATATGTAGAAGAAGGCAGGTAAAGTGACCAGGAATTCAGGATAGATATAATAATAAGGTATTTGAGGTAGATAGTACATGAAGGCAGGGTTAAAGTGACTAGGCATCAGGATAGATAATAATAAGGTATTTGAGGTAGATATGTACAAAGAAGCAGGTAAAGTGACCAGGATCAGGATAGATAATAATAAGCTTATTTGAGGTAGATATGTACATGAGCAGGGTAAAGTGACTAGACATCAGGATAGATAATAATACGTTATTTGGGGTAGATATGATAACGAAGGCAGGGGTAAAATGTGACCAGGAAATCAGGATAGATAATAATAAGGTATTTTGAGTAGATATGTACATGAAGGCAGGGTAAGATGACTAGGCATCAGGATAGAATTAAGGTATTTGAGGTAGATATGTACATGAATTCAGGGTAAGTGATTAGGCATCAGGATAGATAGTAAGAGTCAATAAGTAAGAGTGTGTGTGAGTGAGTGAGTGAGTGAGTGGTCCATTATCATTCTTTGAGTGTTCTTTACTACCACTTGATTGGAGTCCACATGTGTAAATTCAATTGACTGGACATGATTTGGAAAGGCACACACCTTCTATATAAGGTCCCACAGTTGACAGTGCATGTCAGAGCAAAACCAAGCCATGAGTCGAAGAATTGAGGCCCAAGTCTCTCACTGTTGCTGCTTGTTATAGACCCCCTTTCAGCCCCCAGCTGGTGCCCTGGACACCATATGTGAATTGATCGTCCCCCATCTATCTCAGAGTTCGTTACTGTTAGGTGACCTAAACTGGGACTTTCTTAACACCCCGGCCGTCCTACAATCTCAACTAGATGCCCTCAATCTCACAAATTATCAAGGAACCTAACAGGTACAACCCTAAATCTGTACCATGGGCACCCTCTTAGATATCATCCTGACCAACTTGCCCTCTAAATACACCTCTGCTGTCTTCAACCAGGATCTCTACGATCACCGCCTCATTTGCCTGCGTGCGTAATGGGTCTGCGGTCAAACGACAACCCCTCATCACTGTCAAACGCTCTCCTAAAACACTTCAGCGAGCAGGCCTTTCTAATTGGACCTGGTCCGGGTATCCTGGAAGGATATTGACCTCATCCCGTCAGTAGAGGATGCCTGGTTGCTCTTAAAAAGTGCTTTCCTCTCCATCTTAAATAAGCATGCCCCATTCAAAAAATGTAGAACTAGAACAGATATAGCCTTGGTTCACCCCAGACGTGACTGCCCTTGACCAGCACAAAAACTCCTGTGGCGTTCTGCATTAGCATCGAATAGCACCCGCGATATGCAACTTTTCAGGAAGTCAGGAACAATATACTCAGTCAGTTAGGAAGCTAAGGCTAGCTTTCAAAGCAAAATTTGCTTCCTGCAACACAAACTCAAAAAAGTTTGGGACACTGTAAAGGCCATGGAGAATGAAGAACACCTTCCTCCCAGCTGCCCACTGCACTGAGGACAGGAAACACTGTCACCACCGATAAACCCCACTATAATTGAGAATTTCAATAAGCATTTTTCTACGGCTGGCCATGCTTTCCACCTGGCTACCCCTACCCCGGTCAACAGCCACTGCACCCCCCACAGCAACTGCCCAAGCTCTTTTCCATTTCTCCTTCTTCCCAAATCCAGTTCAGCTGATGTTTCTGAAAGAGCTGCAAAATCTGGACCCCTACAAAATCAGCCGGGCTAGACAATCTGGACCCTTTCTTTCTAAAATTTATCTGCCGAAATTGTTGAACCCCTAATTACTAGCCTGTTCAACCTCTCTCTTTCGTGTCGTCTGAGATCCCAAAGATTGGAAAGGCAGCTGCAGTCATCCCCCTCTCAAGTGGAGGTGGTGACATCCGCCAAACTGCTACAGACGCTAGTAGTGCAGTATTCCTACCCTGCGGGGCTTTCTAAGGTCTTCGAAAGCCAAGTCAACAAACAGATTACCGACCATTTCGAATCCCACCATACCTTCTCCGCTATGCAATCTGGTTTCAGAGCTGGTCATGGGTGCACCTCAGCCACGCTCAAGGTCCTAAACGATATCCTAACCGCCATCGATAAGAAACAATACTGTGCAGCCGTATTCATTGACCTGGCCAAGGCTTTCGACTCTGTCAATCACCACATCCTCATCGGCAGACTCGATAGCCTTGGTTTCTCAAATGAATGCCTCGCCTGGTTCACCAACTACTTCTCTGATAGAGTTCAGTGTGTCAAATCGGAGGGCCTGTTGTACGGGCCTCTGGCAGTCTCTATGGGGTGCCACAGGGTTCAATTCTTGGACCGACTCTCTTCTCTGTATACATCAATGATGTCGCTCTTGCTGCTGGTGAGTCTCTGATCCACCTCTACGCAGACGACACCATTCTGTATACTTCTGGCCCTTCTTTGGACACTGTGTTAACAACCCTCCAGACGAGCTTCAATGCCATACAACTCTCCTTCCGTGGCCTCCAATTGCTCTTAAATACAAGTAAAACTAAATGCATGCTCTTCAACCGATCGCTGCCTGCACCTGCACCTGCCCGCCCGGCCAACATCACTACTCTGGACGGTTCTGACTTAGAATATGTGGACAACTACAAATACCTAGGTGTCTGGTTAGASTGTAAACTCTCCTTCCAGACTCACAGCAAACATCTCCAATCCAAAGTTAAATCTAGAATTGGCTTCCTATTTCGCAACAAAGCATCCTTCACTCATGCTGCCAAACATACCCTTGTAAAACTGACCATCCTACCGATCCTCGACTTCGGCTCAAGACATTTGTTAAAATTTCTAAAAACATAATTCCACTTTGACATTATTGGGTATTGTGTGTAGATCAGTGACACAAAAATCTAAATGTAATACATTTTAAATTCAGGCTGTAACACAACAAAACTTGGAAAAAGCCAAGGGGTGTGAATACTTTCTGAAGGTACTGTATAGTCTTGTGAGTGTGCATACCGTCAGTGCATGATATGGTCAATGCAGATAGTCCGGGTAACTATTTAATTAACTATTTAGCAGTCTTATGGTAGAAGCTGTCTTGGATCCTGTAAATACAGTAATGTAAACATACAAGAATATAAACTCAGGACCGAATGTGTGTGTGTGACAGAGTGAGTTTGTGAATGTGTAGCGACAGGAGGGGAGAGGAGTCATTTGTAAAACAGGGAGTGCTCCAGTGGAGTGTGACAGCGTGTGTTAGTGTGTGTCTGCGTGTAGAGGGGATGATGCTCTGTGCTGTCAGGGTGGGGTTACAGACCTGTGGATAATAGGGACTAGTGAGTCTGAACCTGGACTATAGGGACTAGTGAGTCTGAACCTGGACTATAGGGACTAGTGAGTCTGAACCTGGACTATAGAGACTAGTGAGTCTGAACCTGGACTATAGGGACTAGTGAGTCATACTGAACCTGGACTACAGGGACTTGTGAGTCATACTGATCCTGGACTACAGGGACTTGTGAGTCATACTGATTATGGACTATAGGGACTAGTGAGTCAGTCTGAACCTGGACTATAGGGGGACTGTGAGTCTGAACCTGGACTACAGGGACTAGTGAGTCATACTGAACCTGGACTATAGGGACTAGTGAGTCATACTGATCCTGGACTACAAGGACTTGTGAGTCATACTGATTCTGGACTATAGGGACTAGTGAGTCCGTCTGAACCTGGAATATAGGGACTAGTGAGTCTGAACTTGGACTATGGGGACTAGTGAGTCATACTGAACCTGGACTACAGGGACTAGTGAGTCATACTGAACCTAGACTATAGGGACTAGTGAGTCATACTGAACCTGAACTATAGGCACTAGTGAGTCATACTGAACCTAGACTATAGGGACTAGTGAGTCATACTGAACCTGGACTACATTGACTAGTGAGTCTGAACCTGGACTATGGGGACTAGTGAGTCATACTGAACCTAGACTATAGGGACTAGTGAGTCATACTGATCCTGGACTATAGGGACTAGTGAGTCATACTGAACCTGGACTATAGGGACTAGTGAGTCATACTGAACCTAGACTATGGGGACTAGTGAGTCAGACTGAACCTGGACTATAGGGACTAGTGAGTCATTCTGAACCTGGACTACTGGGACTAGTGAGTCATACTGAACCTAGACACCAGGCAGGGCTTTCCAACCCTGTTCCTGGAGAGCTACTCTCCTGAAGGTTTTCACTCCAACCCTCATCTACTGCACCTGATTCTAATAATTATCAGGTTGATTAGCTGAATCAATTTAGTTGCAACTGTGGTTGGGGCGAAAACCTGTGCCTTAGACCGCTGCGCCACTCGGGAGCCCCAGTTTACAGTTGGCATTATGCAATCGGCAGGTAGCGTTCTCCTGGCATCCGTCAAACCCAGATTAGTCCGTCGGACTGCCAGATGGTGAAGTGGGATTCATCATTCCAGAGAACACGTTTCCTCTGCTCCAGAGTCCAATGGTGGCGAGCTTTACACCACTCCAGCCGACGGTTGGCATTGCACATGGTGATCTTACGCTTGTGTGATGCTGCTCGGCCATGGAAACCCATT
>NC_036866.1:7089385-7091885 GCF_002910315.2 Salvelinus sp. IW2-2015
TTGGCCCCTTCCTCCACCATGGTTGCGTCTCTCAGTCCTTTAGAAAAACAAAAAAACAAAAATATAGGGCTTGGACAATGCAGCCTAAAGATATTTCCCCCACAGTAGAGTAAATTCTACAGGAAATTTGTGCAGTTAGTGTATGACATCAGCCATTCATGAAGTAAACAGGTGTCACCCAACTGATACACTATGACATGGGGTGTACTACATAGTGTGAAAGAAATTTTGGTTACATACCTGTACTCCAGTCTAAATGTC
The DNA here is from genome assembly GCF_002910315.2 of Salvelinus sp. IW2-2015. Lineage (NCBI taxonomy): Eukaryota > Metazoa > Chordata > Actinopteri > Salmoniformes > Salmonidae > Salvelinus > Salvelinus sp. IW2-2015. The sequence continues at coordinate 7,089,647 of NC_036866.1, forward strand.
CGGATGACACAGGCGACAGTAAAACGGCTCAAGTTGGGCTGCACTCTCTGTCCAGCCTCTCGCATTGTCAGCCCATGACTGATGACATGATCAACTAAGGTTGCTCTGGTTTCATTTGAAAGTGAACTCCTCTACCAGCTCTACCCCTACCTCTCACTCTTCCTCCCCCTCTCATTCTCACCCCCCCTCTTCCTCTTCCTCTCTCTGCAACGGCTTCCATTGTTGTTGTAAAACAAAAGGTGCACACCTGTGGTCTTTTCATAGTGCTTACTTCCTGATTGAAGTGGTAACAATTAACCATTGAGGTGTTTGGCCAGGTGGCACATGTATTGGCCAATTAGCTCATGTAGTGTCATTTTGAATGGCAGTGTTTTGAAATGGCAAACATGTGACTTTATGTCAGATTGTTGTGTCTTATGCAGAGAACCGTGTGCAGTGCATTTAAAAAGTGCCATTTTGAATTGCAAAATGTGTGTAAAGCAGACTTTTGGAGACTTGAGAAGAGGTTTTGCTCTCTGTGTGTCAGTTTAAATAATTGTGCTGTGCATGTCATTTTAGTGTGTTAGCAATTGGAAAAAACTGTAATAGTGCCACTTTCTACATTACATACAGATGGAGCCTCTAGAAGATGCCAAGAACGAGCAGGAAATGTAACAACAATCACAGTCATAAAAACAACATAGGACCAAAACGCTTTTTCACTCACTCACTCACACACTCACTCGCTCAGGCCTCAAATTAAAAAAAGATTTGAGTGAGGTCACAAAAAATATCAAACCACATCATACCCTATTTACATCCCACACCCAAAACTATTCTGCTTGTGTTGTACAAGCCATGAGATCATTGGTTTCAGACTGCAGTGCAGCGGTTCAAAGGTCATGTTCTCTGTCTCTCTTCACCTGCTAGCGTTACCCCTCCCTGCCTCTGCCTGCGTCCCAAATGGCACCCTATTCCCTATATGACCACAGCCCTATGGGGTACCTTATGGGCCCTGGTGAAAAGTAGTGCACTACTTAGGGAACAGGGTACCATTTGAGTCAGCCTCTGTTATTACGTGCTGTTGTAGCTATTGACCGTCACCCTACTTTAAAGGGCAATTAAAGGGTTTCAAGCTGGGAGCTGGCCCCTCCCAGGCTCCTCATTGCTATTCAGTGTGTCGGGCTGACTGCTGGCCCAGCCCAGGCTCCTCATTGCTATTCAGTGTGTCGGTCTGACTGCTGGCCCCTCCCACAGGCTCCTCATTGCTTTAGTTAGTGTGTCGGGCTGAACTGCTGCCCAGCCCAGGCTTCCTCATGCTATTCAGTGTTGTCGGCTGACTGCTGTGCCCCTCCCAGGGCTCCTCATTGCTCATTACCGTTGTGTCGGCTGCTGCTGGCCCTCCCCGGCTCCTCATTGCTATTCAGTGTGTCGGGCTGACTGCTGGCCCCTCCCAGGCTCCTCATTGCTATTCAGTGTGTCGGGCTGACTGCTGGCCCCTCATTGCTATTCAGTGTGTCGGGCTGACTGCTGGCCCCTGGTGGGACCAGTGCCCCCCCCTAATACCCCACCCATGCCTAGTCTTTGATTCATGTTCATTTCTCTATGGACACCAGGACCAATAAGCACTCTTTAATTGCCTGTTCATTAGGGGTCCAGGCGTGGCCAGGGCTCTCCATCACCGTGGGGTGCCCCCCTCCTTGAATGGATGAGGCCAGAGTCCAAGGGCAGGCCAAACAACACGATGCTCATTTAGGGGACAGGGGGAAGTGGGGACAGGGGGACAGGGGTGAATGGGCTGCCACAGCTGGCTCATTGAGGACATTTGTTGGTTAATCAAAGTAAAGGTACAGTTACGATGGTTTAAATGCAGTGTACGAGATACACAGATTGTTTTTGCACCCACCATGCGTCACGTCCGCTATGTTCATGTGATGTGAAATGTGTATATTTTGGGATGTGAGCACTCAGTTTGTTGTTTGACGTAAGGAAGATCTGTTTGGGATGTTGTCAATAAAGCTGTGAATTAGGAGCTTTAACACTGTGCAGTGTTCTGGTTCTTTATTTACATGCAGCGCAGCCATAGGCTGTTATTGGTCACTTTCACTGCAATAAAGCCAATAGTTTGATTTGGGATAAAAATGATCAGAGACAAAGAGATTCTGCACAATATATTTATCATATATTTTGGTTAAGCTCGATAAGACATAGGCTGCTATCTTTGTTGTGCCAATGAAGCACATTTAGTTTGAACTAAATC
>NC_036866.1:7094385-7112672 GCF_002910315.2 Salvelinus sp. IW2-2015
CAAGTTTGTAAAGTCTCTGTGAAAAGTGTGGTTAGTTAGAATTATCTTAAAATAGAGCCATCCCTCCTTTGATCTTCGATTGAGGTGCAGACGTGTCACTATGGATCCGGTTGTGTGTGTATCCATAAAGATCACTTTCAAGTAGTAAAAAAGGAAGGGAGGAAGGAAGGGAGGAAGGAAGGAAGGAAAGAAGACTGACCTCCAGCGATGTTGTGGTAACCTGTCAAGCAGAGGTCATGACCTCTGACCTCCTGACCGCTTGTCTCTCTGGGAAAGGGGCGTGTGAGGTCACTGTGGGGGATGTTGTGAAGGTGAGCGAGGGTGAGCGAAGGGGAGACATGGTTTTGGGTTTTGCCCGTGGTGGAAATGTGATGCCCCTTGTTACTGGTGAATTATTCACAGCATCTCTTGCGGTTTCATCTGAGGATCGCCTCTCGTCCTGAAACCCAACGCTCAGTCGGTGCCGATCCCCCGGGAGAATCCAAGTTCACTCCCCACAGCACCACGTCTTGGAGGAAGTGCCTACTGAGAGAGAGATATAGAGCTTTTGTGAGTGCAATGTTTACTGTTCATTTTTATTGTTTATTTCACTTTTGTTTATTATCTATTTCACTTGCTTTGGAAATCAATCAATCAAATGTATTTATAAAGCCCTTTTACATCAGCCGATGTCACAAAGTGCTATACAGAAACCCAGCCTAAAACCCCAAACAGCAAGCAATGCAGATGTAGAAGCACGGTGACTAGGAAAAACTCCCTGGAAAGGCAGGAACCTAGGAAGAAACCTATAGAGGAACCAGGCTCTGAGGGGTGGCCAGTCCTCTTCTGGTAGTGCCGGGTTGAGATTATAACAGTACATGGCCAAGATGTTCAAACATTCATAGATGACCAGCAGGGTCAAATAATAATAATAATCACAGTGGTTGTCGAGGGTGCAAAAGGTCAGCACCTCAGGAGTAAATGTCAGTTGGCTTTTCATAGCCGATCATTCAGAGTTAGAGACAGCAGGTGCTGTAGAGCGAGAGAGTCAAAAACAGCAGGTCCGGGGCAAGGTACTGTAGCACGTCCGGTGAACAGGTCAGGGTTCCATAGGCAGAACAGTTGAAACTGGAGCAGCAGCACGACCAGGTGGACTGGGGACAGCAAGGAGTCATCAGGCCAGGTAGTCCTGAGGCATGGTCCCAGGGCTCAGGTCTTCCAGGAGGAGAGGGAGACGGAGAGAGAGAGAACTAGAGAGAGCATACTTAAATTCACACAGGACACCAGATAAGACAGGAGAAGTACTCCAGATATAACAGACTGACCCTAGCCCCCCGACACATAAACTACTGCAGCATAAATACTGGAGGCTGAGACAGGAGGGGTCGGGAGATACTGTGGCCCCATCCGATGATACCCCCGGACAGGGCCAAACAGGCAGGATATAACCCCACCCACTTTGCCAAAGCACAGCCCCCACACCACTAGAGGGATATCTTCAAACCACCAACTGAGTCAAGGCTGAGTATAGCCCACGAAGATCTCCCCCACGGCACGAACCCGAGGGGGGCACCAAACCCAGACAGGAAGATCACGTCAGTGACTCAACCCTCCTAGGGACGGGATGGAAGAGCACCAGTAAGCCAGTGACTCAGCCCCTGTAATAGGGTTAGAGGCAGAGAATCCCGGTGGAGAGAGGGGAACTGGCCAGGCAGAGACAGCAAGGGCGGTTCGTTGCTCCAGTGCCTTTCCGTTCCCTTTCACACCACTGGGCCAGACTACACTCAATCATAGGACCTACTGAAGAGATGAGTCTTCAATAAAGACTTAAAGGTTGAGACCGAGTCTACGTCTTTCGCATGGATAGGCAGACCATTCCATAAAAATTGAGCTCTATAGGAAAAAGCCCTGCCTCCAGCTGTTTGTTTAGAAATTCTAGGGACAGTAAGGAGGCCTGCGTCTTGTGACCGTAGCGTACGTGTAGGTATGTACGGGAGGACCAAATTGGAGAGATGGGTAGGAGCAAGCCCATGTAATGGTTTGTAGGTTAGCAGTAAAACTTTGAAATCAGCCCTAGCCTTAATAGGAAGCCAATGTAGAGAGGCTAGCACTGGAGCAATATGATAACATTTTTGGGTTCTAGTCAAGATTCCAGCAGCCGTGTTTAGCACTAACTGAAGTTTATTTAGTGCTTTATCCAGGTAGCCGGAAAGTAGAGCATTGCAGTAGTCTAATCTAGAAGTGACAAAAGCATGGATTAACTTTTATGCATCATTTTTGGAGAGAAAGTTTCAGATTTTTGCAATGTTACGAAGATGGAAAAAAGCGGTCCTTGAAACAGTCTTGATATGTTTGTCAAAAGAGAGATCAGGGTCCAGAGTAACGCCGAGGTCCTTCACAGTTTTATTTGAGATGACTGTACAACCATCAAGATTAACTGTCAGATCCAACCGAAGGTCTCTTTTTTTTCTTGGGACCTAGAACTAGCATCTCTGTTTTGTCTGAGTTTAAAAGTAAAAAATGTGCCACCATCCACTTCCTTATGTCTGAAACACAGGCTTCCAGGGAGGGCAATTTTGGGGCTTCACCATCTTTCATCGAAATGTACAGTTGTGTATCGTCCGCATAGCAGTGAAAGTTAACATTATTTTCCTAAATGACATCACCAAGAGGTACAATATATAGTTAAAACAATATTGGTCCTAAAACGGAACCTTGAGGAACACCAAAACTTACAGTTGATTTGTCAGAGGACAAACAATCCACAGAGACAAACTGATATCTTTCCGACAGACAAGATCTAAACCAGGCCAGAACTTGTCCGTGTAGATTTGGGTTTCCAATCTCTACAAAATAATTTCATGATCGATGGTGTCAAAAGCAGCGCTAATGTCTAGGAGCACGAGGACAAGGCCTTGGTTGGACGCCATTAACAGGTAATTTACCATCTTCACAAGTGCAGTCTCAGTGCTATGATGGGGTCAAAAACCAGACTGAAGCGTTTTGTATACATTGTTTGTCTTCAGGAAGGCAGTGATTTGCTGCTCAACAGCTTTTTCTAAAATGTTTGAGAGGAATGGGAGATTTGATATAGGCTGTTCGTTTAAAAAAATATTTTCTGGGTCAAGGTTTGGCTTTTTCAAGAGAGGCTTTATTACTGCCACTTTTAGTGAGTTTGGTACACATCCAGTAGATTGGGAGCCATTTATTATGTTCAACATAGGAGGGCCAAGCACAGGAAGAGGCTCTTTCATTAGTTTAGTCGGAATAGGGTCCAGTATGCAGCTTGACGTTTTAGAGGCCATTACTATTTTCATGAATGTATCAAGAGATATAGGATTAAAAAACGTAAGTGTCTCCCTTGATCCTAGGTCCTGGCAGTGTTGTGCAGACTCAGGACAACTGAGCTTTGGAGAAAAACGCAGATTTATAGAGAAGTCCATAATTTGCTTTCTAATGATCATGATCTTTTCCTCAAAGAAGTTCATGAATTTATTACTGCTGAAGTGAAAGCCATCCTCTCTTGGGGAATGCGTTTTAGTTAGCTTTGCGACAGTATCAAAAATAATTGTTCTTATTCTCCTCAATTAAGTTGGAAAAATAGGATGATGGAGCAGCAGTGAGGGCTCTTCGATATTGTACGGTACCGTCTTTCCAAGCTAGTCGGAAGACTTCCAGTTTGGTGGAAGACTCCCAGTTTAGTGGAGCGACATTTCCGTTCCGATTATCTGGACGCTTGCTTCAGGGCTCGGGTATTTTCTGTATACCAGGGAGCTAGTTTCTTCTGAGAAATGTTTTTAGTTTTTAGGGGTGCGACTGCTTCTAGGGTATTACACAAGGTTAAATGAAGTTCCTCAGTTAGGTGGTTAACCGGTTTTTGTACTCCGGCGTCCTTGGGTAGGTGGAGGGAGTCTGGAAGGGCATCTAGGAATCTTTGGGTTGTAAGGGAATTTATAGCACGGCTTTGATGATCCTTGGTTGGGGTCTAAGCAGATTACTTATTGCGATTGCAAACGTAATAAATAAAATGATAACATATGTTCCATGCCAATAAAGCCCCTTAAATTGAATTGAAATGTAATTAATGAGAGAGAGAGAGAGAGAGAGAGAGAGAGAGAGAGAGAGAGAAGAGAGAGAGAGAGAGAGAGAGAGAGAGAGAGAGAGAGAGAGAGAGAGAGAGAGAGAGAGAGAGAGATAATATAGAGGAAAGAGAGAGGGAGAGAAAGTGAAAGAGAGAATTGACTGTGCTCCTCAGGGTTGACATCCTAAGATGGACACAGCGTGATTTGCAATCAATTGAAGTTCATGTCAAAGCAGGTCCGGTACAGCCATAGCTTTAACAGTCATTCTGCCTACAGACATACCTTTAACAGTCACTCTGGTACATACATACCTTTAACAGTCACTCTGGCTACAGACATACCTTTAACAGTCACTCTGGCTACACCATACCTTTAACAGTCACTCTGGCTAAACATACTTTTAACAGTCACTCTGGCTACATACATACCTTTAACAGTCCTCTGGCTACAGACTACCTTTAACAGTCACTCTGCTACAGCCATAGCTTTAACAGTCACTCTGGCTACATACATACTTTAACAGTCACTCTGGCTACAGACATACCTTTAACAGTCACTCGGCTACAGACATACTTTTAACAGTCACTCTGGCTACAAGACATACCTTTAACAGTCACTCTGGCTACAACATACCTTAAACAGTCACTCTGGCTACAGGCATACTTTTAACAGTCACTCTGGCTACAGACATACCTTAAACAGTCACTCTGGCTACAGACATACTTTTAACAGTCACTCTGGCTATAGACATACCTTAACAGTCACTCTGGCTACAGACATACCTTTAACAGTCACTCTGGCTACAGACATACTTTTAACAGTCACTCTGGCTATAGACATACCTTTTACAGTCATTCTGGCTACGAACATCCTAACAGTCACTCTGCTACAGGCATACTTTTAACAGTCACTCTGGCTACAGACATACCTTTAAACAGTCACTCTGGCTACAGACATATTTTAACAGTCACTCTGGCTACAGACATACTTTAACAGTCATTCTGGCTACAGACATACCTTAAACAGTCACTCTGGCTACAAGGCATACTTTTAACAGTCACTCTGTACAGACATACCTTAAACAGGTCACTCTGCTACAGGCATAACTTTAACAGTCACTCTGGCTATAGACATACCTTTAACAGTCACTCTGGCTACAGACATACTTTAAACAGTCACTCTGGCTACAGACATACCTTTAACAGTCACTCTGGCTATAGACATACCTTTAACAGTCACTCTGGCTACAGACATACCTTTAACAGTCACTCTGGCTACAGACATACCTTAAACAGTCACTCTGGCTACAGACATACCTTTAACAGTCACTCTGGCTACAGACATACCTTTAACAGTCACTCTGGCTATAGACATACCTTTAACAGTCACTCTGCTACAGACATACCTTAACAGTCACTCTGGCTACAGACATACCTTTAACAGTCACTCTGGCTAAGACATACCTTTAACAGTCACTCTGGCTACAGACATACCTTTAACAGTCACTCTGGCTATAGACATACCTTTAACAGTCACTCTGGCTACAAACATACCTTAAACAGCCCTCTGGCTACAAGACATTACATTTAACAGTCACTCTGGCTACAGACATACCTTTAACAGTCACTCTGGCTACAGACATACTTAACAGTCACTCTGCTACAACTACCTTAAAACATCACTTCTGCTACAGACAACCTGTAACATCACTCTGGCTACAGACAACCTTAAACAGTCACTCTGGCTACAGACATACCTTTAAACAGTCACTCTGGCTACAGACATACCTTAAACAGTCACTCTTCGAGACTTCAGCCACTTTTGAAACACAAAAAATATTCTCTAAAATGTCAATGAGAGGTTGGTCAAAAACACTTCCTTCAACTGACTGAATCCCCCATCAGTTGGAGATATGTATCTTCCCTGAATTTGTTCTTAAAGTTGTAGTCCAGAGGTTTTGTTACTAATGGTTTACTTTGAGTTTTGGCTTTAATTTAAACTGTATTGTTCATTAATGCATGCTACATCATATGAATGAATGTCGTACCACATCAAACATCATTCTTAGTTTAGTGTACCAAACTTTAGAAATACAAATACATTTTCCATATTTGCTTGTGGGCGACCGGCGTGTCCAATGATGTCTACTGTTTGGAGCCCCTTTTTTATACTGTCTTTAAGCCCTGTGATAAAACAAGCCTTTCAACATTGGCTAGTAATGTTGTATAATCCTTTACTTGTGTGTCAATGTATTTCTTCACGGTTCTCTTACAATACTAAAAGCCTTACCTCACCGTACCTGTACCTGACATCTATTTCTATTCAAGTGGTTTACCGATGTGGGGAAAAGGGCTCTGTAAGGGTTTTATAGTAGGGGTGTGTCAATGAGTTCATGCCATCACTACGCACATGTTCAACTCTTTCTTGGTTAATCACCAGAGTGAGATTGAGACAAGAAACACCCGTCTCAAATGAGGCATGAGAGAAGTAGTATGAAGCAGCCATGCAGTGTTCAACAGAGCGCAGGCATAATCTCCCCTCAGACAGCTGGCATCAGCACTCATTTTGTACACTTAGCAGATGCTCTTATCCAGAGCGACTTACAGGAAGGAGCAATTCGGGTTAAGTGCCTTGTTCAAGGGCACATTGACTGATTTTTCACCTAGTCGGCTTGGGGATTCGAACCAACACCCTTTTGATAACTGGTCCAACGTTCTTAACCGCCAGGTTACCTGCCGCCAAACCACTAAGTGCTGAGATGAGCCACAAAGGCGTTTTAATGCTGCACCAAACGCCAGGTGGAAAGTAAGTCGTGATTATGTATCTAAAAAGTTAGATGTGATTCATATTGTTTATATTTCCACTACCGTTCATTAATGAACACATTTCAGAATTAGCCTTTTTGGTCAATCTGTTATATCTTTCCATCCCTTCAATAGTTCAGGGAAATGGCAGCAGTTTCACACAAACACAAATGTGGTGACAACCATACAAACACTTGACGAGTTACGCACCAATCACAACCAGTGCATTTGTGAAATAAGTAACAAGGCCACTGAAATACAGCATTAGCGACTTTATTTAGATTTTTGTTGTTGTTGTTGCATAGGAAATGCACATCTTGCTTCCAGTAATTGATTCTGCGTGGACATGATGGTTTCACTAATGGGCCGAGAGGAATGATTTTACACCAGTAATAAAAAACAACAGTAAAAAGGGAAACGAAAAAAACAACGGTCACACAAGGTGTTCGGACAACCGACAGGTAACAACAACTCACATCATAACAGAAGATACAATGGCAGTCAACAAACAATGGCGCTAGTAACATCCAACAAACAATAGGTGCTCAATGGTTCACTGTTCTGTTCCATAAAAGTATAGTAGAGGCACAAGGTTTTAGTCAGTTTCACTTATCTGTTGAATCCTAAAACGTTTGATTGTGATTTATGAGGACCGAATGTAATGGTGGTTTATGAGGACTCGCTGAGGCAGTGACGGGGATGCTGGGATATGAAGTTTTGGTGACGTGGATGCTGGAATATGAAGTCTTTGTGATAAGGATGTGGGACTCAAACTGCACCAGGAGTTCATTGATCTCCTCCCGCTGTCACTCAGGTTCACTCAAGCTGACCTTTGTCAAGATTGTCTTCATTAGTATTCGCTAGTTTGACCATGGTGGAGATTTGAGACTCAAGGCTGGGGGAAGTTGCGGTATTCACTAACGCACCATATGAACAGGTGTCTACAATAGTTCCACTTCCTGGTTTGATGTAAAAAAGTTCAAGACTAGTCTACTAAAGTCCACTTGTAATATGAAGGAAAGTGACGTCAGATTGAAATAGCCTACTGCTTAAATGTTGGTTTCAAAGAGGGCTGCTTCCCACGTTGACCAGCTGACCAGTTTGGAACATAGGGAGTTAAGATGTTGGTAAGTCTATCCCTGGGTGAGCCAATTGAGCTAACAGGATTGGGGATTAGCATTGTTTAACCGAGAGTCTCTTAGGTGTGCATAGCTGTCTTTCTGGAACTTTCCCATCCACCTTCGCACTGATTTGCCTCTCTTTTGAAGTGCTTCCCTAAGAGCAGGCCTCTCAGAAAGCCCACCTTCGGGCCTCTCGGCGGCTCAATGAGGGATTCTGTCCTCAATAGTGCTGAACGGAGCAGAAATGACTGCAGCCATTGATTCCTGCCCCTTAACGAAGGGCGTGCGAGGGGGATTCACGCTGGAGCTGCAGTGCTTCTCATGGTTCTCATCAATGGTACTCCTGTACTTAAGAAGAGTAGGGAGTTCTGGAGGTCTGCGTCCCCCCCAGTAGAGAGAGAGAGAGCTTAGTCCTGATGATCAGTCGGTGCAGATTGTCTAAGGAGTGCGGGGGGGGGGGGAGGGGGTGTTAGCTAGGTGGCTCCACTGAACACCTAGCCTAGTCATCATGTTACCATCACCGGCTAAAGTCAATGAGGTTGATTGGAGGAAGTGCAACAAAAACACTTACATAAACATGAAGATACTTCTCATGGCAACCAAATACCCTCCAAAAAACTTGATAACTCAAAAGTCGGATAAGGATGGAGTAGGATGGTCGAAATAAAGAAAACATTTGAGGTTTAGCGAGATAAGAGAAGGGATAAAAGGAGTATAGGTGATGGGAAGAATAAAATAAAAACAAACATAAAATTCATTTTTGTAGATATATTCTAAACAGCTTACTAGGCGATTATGGAAGAGCATGCAATTATATCTCTGAGGTTATTGTACATGAGCTATAATCAGAGGGGTCTGACAGACAGCAAAGGCTACTGGTGTTCAGAGATTTAAACAATTACAAACAATTATCATATTCAGTAGAGCAATATAATACAGTTCACAGGCACTACATCTTCTTCATATATCATGTCATATGCTGGTTTCTTCTAGATTTTCATATAACTTGTTTGATCTTTAAGCTGGGATCTCAAAAAGAAAACAATTTATCATAAAAGAAGGCAAAGTAGATACCAAAGATCTCCATTTGAAATATACACACATATACATGGATAATATGTGTATATATACTATATGGATATATACACATATACATGGATAATATGTGTATATATACTATATGGATATATACACATATACATGGATAATATGTGTATATATACWATATGGATATATACACATATACATGGATAATATGTGTATATATACTATATGGATATATACACATATACATGGATAATATGTGTATATATACTATATGGATATATACACATATACATGGATAATATGTGTATATATACTATATGGATATATATTTAATCAGTGCATAGTTGCCATGCAGATTAAACTGCTAGGCTTATACGTTGTCAGAAAGCAGGATAATAAATTCAATTTGTCTCATTTGATCGTTTCACTCTCCTTCAGCGGCTTGGTTTACTACTTAGCACCATGTAATGGTTTTTCAAGAGGATAAATAAATATCTTTGCAAAGGATTAGTGACACTATTTATTCATTACAGTGGAGAGCTATGGAACAGCTTCCATGTTACCTCCCTTCGCATTAAATGACTTTCTGTTATCCCTTCAATGAAAATGTAACATACTGTACCTCCCTATCGTTTTGCAATGAATGAATTTGGTTCTATACACAGGCAACAATGTGAAGAATGTCTACTTCATTTGAATACTTGAATTTTCCTTTTCTAAATATGATCAACCCCTAAACTAAATTATAAATCGGGTGGTTCGAGCCCTGAATGCTGATTGGCTGAAAGCCATGGTATACCATGGGTATGACAAAACAATTATTTTTACTGCTCTAATTAAGTTGGTAACCAGTTTATAATAGCAATTAGACACCTCGGGGGGTTGTGGTATATGGTCAATATACCACGGCTAAGGGCTGTATCCAGGCACTCCGCATCGTAAGAACAGGCTTAAGCCGTGGTATAGTGGCCATATATAGTGGCCGTCATTGTATAGTGGCCATATACCACACCTCCTCGGGCCGTATTGTTTCATTTTTTCCATATGTATAAAACGGCAACTTTTTAATCTGGGTTCAATGTCAGGGAGGAAAGAGCTCAGTTGGTAAAAGTGTCTTTGGACAGAAGTGTCTCAGGGTTCATTGAAGCTCTTCCCATGTCTTGCACGATTGCCACACCGTTAGCGAATGCCATTCCGCCTATGTATCACACCCATTGGTATATTTCACATATTTAGGTGTCTAAATTGATTGAAAAGTATTACATGTTGTTTCTTTAGTTGCAGCCTGAAAAATTCTATTAGGATTCTTCACCCCTAAACCAATGACTCTACAAATACAGTGGCTTGCCGGAAAATCACTACATCAACAATGCCTACAAGAATTTGGACAGACAAAAGGCAAGAAAGGTCTTTGATGTGCGTTCGCAAAGCCTGGCCTTTATCAACCCTGTTTCCTGATCGACGGGCAGAATTCCTCAGACAGTGGTCAAAATAGATATCTTTTCACGGGGATGAAACAGACTGGCTGAGCTGTCTAAGGCATTGCATCGCAGTGCTAGAGGCGTCACTACAGACCCTGGTTCGATCCCAGGCTGTATCACAACCGGCCGTGATCGGGAGTCCAATAGGGCGGCGCACAATTGGCCCAGCATCGGCCGGGTTAGGGGAGGGTTTGGCCGGGGTAGGCCGTCATTGTAAAGTAAGAATTTGTTCTTAACTGACTTGCCTAGTTAAAAAAAGGTTAAATAAAATAACCTAACTGACATGACTGGATGGGAAAGGGATGGAGTGAGAGCTCTTGTAGGCCCGGACTGAACAGCTCGTCAATATGTCCCCTCTATTTCTCCAGGACTACCTAGTGTATACTTCTCCAATGAGACTACAAGGTCACTACACAGGGTTGTTAGAGGAGAGTTTCATCAAGAAACCAAGGGATCAATTAAAAGCCAGATCCTTCATTTTGGGGAATGACTCTTTCTGTTGGGTCCTTTTGCTCTGTCAGATGGCAGCGTATTCTCCTAGGACTAGTTAGTGGTCTTTACTATTGGAGTCTGTGGGCTCCTAAAGGAGATCTGATACGGTTGTACATACACAGGGCTACCACTCAGGTGTGGTATCGCCAACCGTGTATTGGCTCGCCACCCTCTGCTGTACATTACTGTATTCACCAGTTATGTCTTTCAGCATTACTGCTCAACTAGGTTCCAGACACTCCAAAGGGTATTTGGCAAAATGTTGAGAATAAGAAGCCCAAGATAAGATGTGGGTATGTGAAGGGAAAGGCTTTTCTTAGCCAGGCCATCTTGAGTGAGTTAAATGTGTATATGTTGGTGGTGAATGGTTAGGATATGGTTACATGAGGAGATGGAAGGAAAGTAGTAAAACTGAAAATGTCAGCAGTGTTTGAGGCCCCTGTGGGTCAAATTGTAAACTCTAATTTCTTTAAGTGATATTCCAAAAATGTCTCTATTAGCACAAAATGTGAATTAAAGCTTGCCGATACAGTTAAACATCAATAGCCTCAGTGACAAAATCTTTGAGGTTCCCAGTTTGAGGGTGCAGAGGGTGACTGCAGATAAGTTGTGTACAGGTTATTCCACACACCTTCCCATGCAGCTCCTGTCTATAGGCTGTTCATAGCCTTGTTACAAAGTTTCAGGAAACTTGTACAATACTTATTTTTTTAACAACTCACCCCTATCTAGGCAAGCGGTGTGTGTTTGTTGGCGGTAACCGTGTGTTGCAAGTGCAATGAAGAACAGCAAGTGAGTATGTCAATGGAAAGTGGTGTGAGAGGACCCACGGTTTATGAGGACTATTTGGTGATGAAGTGGGGTGGCAGGTGGTTAGAGCGTTGGGCCAGTAACCGAAAGGTTGCTAGATCGAAAATTGTAAATAAGAATTTGTTCTTAGCTGACTTGTCTAGTTAAATAAAGGTAAAATAAATAAATAAAAAGGGGTGAGAGAGGGACAGGGAAAGAAATATGTGAAAAAGGAAAAGAATCATGTTGCATATCAAGCTGTTTATTTTCCTGCATGGAATGGTGAACACAAAAAAAAGATGCCTGGATGCATTTATAATAGGGGCATCCTTTGGCTGTCTATGTCATTGTCTTCTGCCTAAACTAAAAAAAATTATGCATAAAAAAACGCTATATTTTCTTACCAATTTCCTTAGAATTACCTAAATTTACCTTCATCAACACTGATGCAACAAATAACCTTCAAAACATACAGTATACTGTAACATCCATTTACAATGGGTTTTTCACCTCAATACCCTATACTTTTTAAGTATAGGAATATGCTATACCATCAAAAGAAGAACAAGTCCTTAAATACATTTTTAAAAAACAAAAAAAAGGAAAACGGGAAAGTTTTCAACTTAAATCCAGTTCCCAGAGAACAAACAAACCCCATTCTATTCCCGTGGCCTTAATACAAACAATCAGAAAATTCACAACACTAGTTTTTCTCCTCATTTAATCAATGTTACAAAAGTCCTGCATTATAAAATAGGGCAGCTTTAAAATCAGTGTAATTAATAAAACTATACAACATACAAACACCACGTCTCCCACAGTCAGTCCTTTCGGCCCTGCCTGCTCCATAGCTTCCTTGTCTTTTTTTAGGTATTCCTTTGTCATCATCACCTCTTCTCCCCACTTCTATACCCAGAACCAAATTACACACAACACAAGAACAAAAACAGACTGCCCAGACTATTGCTTAGTTGTTCTGTCTTTAAAAAAGGGTGTCATTTTGTCGTATCTTAYACACACACAGCCAAATCTTGCTGATTAGATGCTAGGCTGTTCACAACGAGTTTTTGTGACAAAAAATGTCCGTGCAATTGTTTTTTCCCTTCGCTTTTAAGCCGTGGAAGCCGTTTATTTTCAATAATTCTCACTATTGTCATTTGTTTCACATTTAGTGCAGATAATTAGGAAAGTAATGCCCAACTCATCGCTAAAGGGTAGGCAAGAACAAAGACAAAAACTGTCACACTAAAGGACAAACACAACCCACGAAGTCTTACTACTAAACTATCACGAAGGCTTCCCCCAAAAAACATAAAATTTACTTTTTAAAATGATAAATGTAATAGACAGATAAACAGGTAAACAATGAATATACGTCTGGAAGTCTGTTGAAATGGAGGATATAGAAAGTGGTATTTTTATTGTTGGACGTCATATTTTTTTGTCTGTCAAATGTGGATTTTGTGATGGAGAGGAAGTTTGACTTGTTTAAGGCTTGCTTGTGACCCCCCCCTACCGCCGCTCAAAAAAAAGGAGAACCCTAATATATTTTGCGGTCATCTTGTTAGTGTTGAAAACAAAGGAAGTAGAATACCCGAGCGAGGCTGACTGGGCTTTGCGAGCCCTTTGTTCTCCTGGAGTGGGTCTGCCAAAGGGTCTGACCACCAACCATGTAGCCAGTCAAGTGCAACCAAACTGTGGTTAAAAAAAAAAAACTAAAAAAACATCACAAACAAATGACTAAATGACTGTCTACATGAGTGCAAGCAGCTATTGCATATTCTTTTCTCATTATTCATTTCTGAAAAAAAGAAAAAAAAGGAAGACTCCAA
This sequence comes from Salvelinus sp. IW2-2015, assembly GCF_002910315.2. NCBI lineage: Eukaryota > Metazoa > Chordata > Actinopteri > Salmoniformes > Salmonidae > Salvelinus > Salvelinus sp. IW2-2015. The sequence continues at coordinate 7,108,013 of NC_036866.1, forward strand.
AGCAAAAAGAAGTTTCCATTTAGAAATTTCAGCAATATCCATAAATATCTACAGATTAGTATTCTCAACACAAAACAGGGTTAAGGGTCGATGGCTGGGGGGTTAACTAAACTATCTTCAAGATCTAAAGAGGTCTATTCCTACTTACCGAATGACTAAAGGGGGCCATGTCAGGGTGATAGACGCTGGCCCAGTTAAACAGCAGTACAAGACAGATATATGTTTCAGGTCTTCTACACACACAGCACCTCCATGTTGCATCATAGCGTGTAAAGTACTGTCGTACAGGCCTGAGATGTCTTCCATTTCATCATGCTTCTTATCAGTATAACAACATTGATTCAGTTTCCGACACAATGGGAGGTGGGGGATGAAAACAAAGAAGAAACAAAGTCAACTCTCGACATTGGAACATTGTGCAACAGCTCGGGACTAGACCATCGCTCAAGGCACATTTATGAGGAACAATTGTTTCGTGCAATTAGAGAACATATGAACGAAATATATACTTTAAGATTTGAGTTTTTTTTGTTGATAATTTCAAGAGGGAACGAAAGAGAGGAAAAACGATTCAGAAATGATGAGAAGCGAAGAAGAGTCTGAAAGACGTCCAAGCTGGTTGATTGTGAAGGACAGTAGTAAAAAAAAGCCTCTCGAAGGGCCAAACAGATATAGTCTATTGGCAAGTGCCTGATGTTGGGATTAGGATATTGTGTCTTTATTCACTACCTCTAATCTATGTAAAGGTTTGTCACTAACACTAGAACATGCAGATAAAAAAACAACATTTATAATACTTTTATTCAGTTTTGATCGACGGTGGATGAGTCAGTCTTAACAGTGTATATATATATATATATATATATATATATATATATATATATATATATATATATATATATATATATATATATAGTATGTATAGTATATGAAAGAAAAACAAAACAAAACTTCAATAAAATGGTAAGTTGCATGCGAAGCAACTGAAAAGCTTCGCCGTCTGGTTGCAATCTTGCCTTGATGTAGATATCAACGTGTTTTCAACACAAATGGTCACTCTTTCTCACTCAACTACAATCCTCTGATTAGACCCCCAGCCCATAAACCAACTGCAGGAACAAGTGCTTCTGATTGGACAAGGCTTAGAGAAGGCCTAGCCAATCAAACAGGCAAACCAGAACTTGGATGCCCGGTATTAGATGATCTTTTCAAGCGAAAGTGGAGATTTATGTTTTCGATATTTGCTCTCATTGTATGTTCCTGATTTTGCCTCATGAGAAATTTCAACCGCTACTTTTTTCTTTTAAAATCAAGTGCTTTCTTAAAATAAGTTCATCACTTTGCTTTTTTAAAATTAATAGCAGACTAGATTCAAAGCTGCAAGAAATGCTTTAAAATTGATTGTTTAAAATGACAATATTTCTAAAAGTGATTGACATTTTTTACATTCTACAATACTAGCAAATTTACAAGATGAACAAACAAACAAATAAAAGACAACAAAAGCTCAATACATCTCCTCTTATTTTCTCACCAGACCATCGTGCTAGTTGACTTTTTTTTGTACCCCGATATTTTAGAGGTGTGAATGGACTAGGAAGAAAAATATATGATTTTCAACAATTTTAACGACATATCCTACAAAGATATTTAATTATCCAACCACTATCCAACGAAATTGCACTGTCCTCAATTTAATATTCCACTGTTCACGATAGTCATAGATGTCTCCAGTCACTTTGTAGAATTATAGACCTTTGCCCTTTTGCATTGTATAGCATTGTAAAACCGTTAGTTTGAACTGAAATTACCTCTATACAAAAATGTAACATGAACAAGCCTCCCAGTCAGAGGTTTTCTCACAAGCCTCTCGTTGAAATACTTCTCTTCTTGTTGCAGGCTTTAAACCAGTTTCAATATGTCACCTGATTGACCGATATTAAACATGAATACCCCATCCCCTCTCTGGTTCCCTGTGAGTTCATAGTGTGGTGGCTGGCTGTTCTCCTCTGCATGGTCTTTCAGCTGCACTGATGTCCCTGGAAAAGCCCCGTGGTGGGGTGAAGACCTTCAGCCTCTTGGCTGTGGGGGAGTGTCCCTCCTCAGGGTGGGTGCTGGGTAGGATGGGGGGMTGCCCACTGAGAGGTATTAACTGGTTGGTATCTGACCCAGCTAAAACCTCTACATCTGTGAGCCACTGAACCAAAAACAGAGTCCGGCAACAACCATAGAACAAAAGAAACAAGAGCTCTGATCTTCCTCTCGTTTCGGGACGTGTGACGCCAGCAGAGCTTTATACACACATGTAGACGGGACTCTTAGGTCTCTGTGCCTTCCTCGGTCGCTGGACCTTCTCCACAGGTCGGCTACGGCAACGAAAGGGGGAAGCTCTTTTATTTAGTCAGGTGATGATTCCTCCCTCTGCGGCAAAGTGGGGACGACGAGAAGAAATACAAAAATAAACAAAAACAACGTGTACCAGGAGACATACGCCAGCTCTCTGTTGGAGCTCCAGCACATCCAATAGAGCTGGGGGAGACTGGTACTAAATATGAATATAGACATATGAACCATATGAATGAGGGTATATATGGGCTGTATAGATATATAGTATGTACGTGTGTAAGCAGTCAGTAGCTCTGCTCTTGTTTTTGGGGGATGGGAGAGGGCGGGGTGGTCTGTTGTAGCCATGCAGTGACAGATTTGAGGGGTTGGGCTTCTCTCTGTCAAACAGGTGAGCACGTTTGCAGGGTTTCAGGTTAGGTCGCACTCAGGGGAGAAAGTAGGGGGTCCAGCGATCTGTCCAGCGATCTGTCCAGCGAGCTGTCCAGCGATCTGTCCAGCGGGCTGTCCAGTGGGCTGTCCAGCGATCTGTCCAGCGGGCTGTCCAGTGGGCTGTCCAGCGATCTGTCCAGCGGGCTGTCCAGTGGGCTGTCCAGCGGGCTGTCCAGTGGGCTGTCCAGCGATCTGTCCAGCGGGCTGCAAGGGGGTCTGGAGTCCCTAGCCCAGGTACCACTGCAGAACAGAGAGAGGGATGAAAGGAGACAGAAGACAGTTGAGATGAAGTTCATTTAAGCAGACAATAGATCAGCCTGCGCAGTTCCTTTGTCTCAAGTCAGTGCTCTACTTTTTCTTACTATGTATCTCTGTGTCACTCCCTCTCTACTGAGTACCTAGCTGCTAGGGTGTTCCTATACACTCTATCCAGCCGCTCACTGTGTGCCTTCTGAACAACTTTCTCCACGCTTTACTGTGTTTAAGCTCTGAACAAAGTGAGGGGCAGAGAGAGAGAGAGAGAGAGGGAGAGAGAGAGAGAGGGAGAGAGAGAGAGAGAAAAGACAGACAGAGAGACTAGATAGGACAGAAGAAGAGAGTAGAAGAAGAGAAGTACCGTGAGAGAGAGAGAAGAGAGAGAGAGTAGAGAGAGAGAGAGAGCGAGAGAGAGAGAGAGAAAGAGAGAGATAGAGAGAGAGAGAGAGACAGAGAGAGAGGAGAGAGAGAGAGATAGTAGAGAAAGAAGAGTAGAGAGAAGAGAGAGAGAGAGAGAGAGAGAAAGAGGACCAGAGTAAGAGAGAGAGAGAGAATAGACAGGAGACAGAGGACATGACGAGACAGAAGAGAGAATGGGGAGGGAGGTGGTTCTTCAGGTTAGCTGGCTGGCCCTCCCGTAATCCTTCAGTCTCATTGATTGCTCCACTCCATTGTTCACGTTTTCAACGCGATTGAGCAAGCGCCCTCCTCTCTTCTCTCCGTTTCTCTCCTCCTCCCTCCCATCTCAACATCCCTCATCCCTGCCCCAAGTTCAAGTTCATCCCCGTGTTACGTCATGTCTGGTTGCCCAGGACAACCAGACAGCCGTCGACGTGACTACCATTAGGAAGACCCATGGTTGCCTTCCTGTGCATCTCTCTTTTCTCCTTCTCTGTTCTCTCTCGTCACTGTTCTGTGTTGGAGCACCCAGCCGCTGCCGCAGACACAAATACATCGCTATTGATTCAGAGGGAAGCTCACACACACACACACACACACACAACACACACACACACACACACACACACACACACACACACACACACACACACACACACACACCACACACACACAACACACACACACCACACACACTCCGCCAGCCCCTCTTACGACACACACACACGCAGCACGCACTCTGAAACAAATGCAACATGGAATAAACTTTAACTCTACCCCTGGTTTCATTGAACGAAAGCCAAAATAAAATGTTGGAAGTAAATAAGACTGCTGTCTCTCCGTTCTGCTCTACTTACAATGAAAACACACTTCAAAATAAAGACACAATGACATATATGGGATATAATCACCAAACTAAGTCATGAGACTAGAGGGACCAAAGCTTTAAAAAGCTTTAAAATAAAGGTATTGTTTGTGTGTGTATCTGTACTGTGTGTGTGGGTGTGTGTGTGTGTGTCTGTACTGGTGTGTGTGTGTGTGTGTGTGTGTGTGTCTGTACTGTGGGTGTGTTGTGTGTCGGTTGGCTGTGGGTGTGTTGTGTGTGACTGTACTGTGAGCGTGTGTCGTGTACTGTGTGTCTGTGTGTGTGCCTGTATGTGGGTGTGTGTGACTGTACTGTGTGTGTGTCAGTGGGTGTGCTCCTGCAGGTTTGCTAGCCGGTCTGTCGCCT
>NC_036866.1:7112697-7118173 GCF_002910315.2 Salvelinus sp. IW2-2015
CCCAAGTTCAAGTTCATCCCCGTGTTACGTCATGTCTGGTTGCCCAGGACAACCAGACAGCCGTCGACGTGACTACCATTAGGAAGACCCATGGTTGCCTTCCTGTGCATCTCTCTTTCTCCTTCTCTGTTTCTCTCTCGTCACTGTTCTGTGTTGGAGCACCCAGCCGCTGCCGCAGACACAAATACATCGCTATTGATTCAGAGGGAGCTCAACACACACACACACACCACACACACACACACACACACACACACACACACACACACACACACACACACACACACACACCACACACACCACCACACACACACCACACACACACACACACACACACACACACACTCCGCCAGCCCCTCTTACGACACACACACACGCACGCACGCACTCTGAAACAAATGCACACATGGAAATAAACTTTAACTCTACCCCTGGTTTCATTGAACGAAAGCCAAAATAAAATGTTGGAAGTAAATAAGACTGCTGTCTCTCCGTTCTGCTCTACTTACAATGAAACACACTTCAAAATAAAGACACAATGACATATATGGGATATAATCACCAAACTAAGTCATGAGACTAGAAGGGACCCAAAGCTTTAAAAAGCTTTAAAATAAAGGTATTGTTTGTTGTGTTGATCTGTACTGTGTGTGTGGGTGTGTGTGTGTGTGTCTGTACTGTGTGTGTGTGTGTGTGTGTGTGTGTGTGGTGTCTGTAACTGTGGGTGTGTGTGTGTCGTGCTGTGGGTGTGTGTGTGTGACTGTACTGTGAGCGTGTGTCTGTACTGTGTGTCTGTGTGTGTGCCTGTACTGTGGGTGTGTGTGACTGTCTGTGTGTGTGGTCAGTGTGTGCGCTCCTGCAGGTTTGCTAGCCGGTCTGTCGCCTGCCTGACCAGGACTAGCTCCTGACTGGTTGAAATTCTTCTGTCGACACAGTGAGACTGGAAGGTTTTTAATCAATACAAGTTACTGACTCTAGGACTTTCTGTCTCTCTCTCTCTCTCTCTCTCCTCCGTCCGTCCGTCCCTCCCCCTCCCCCCCCTATCTCCTCTCTTCCTCTCCTCCTCTCTCCCCCCTCCTCTCTCTCCCTCCCCCCTCCCCCCCTCTCTTCCCTCCCTCCCCCCTCTCTCTCCCCATCCACCATCTTTGTCTACTCATCCACTCCACCTCTACCTACTCCTTTCTTCTCTCATCCCTCCTTCACTAACTCCCTCCCTCTATCCATCTTCCCCCTGTCCCGAGAAGACTGGGGAGAGTAGCTCTTGCAGACCAAACACTGTGTGTGTGGGGGGTTATGTGTAGTGTGTGTGGATAGTGGGGTAGTGTTACCACACAGTGGGCTGTTGCTGACAGCTGTGATTTAGACTGCAGATACTGCATCAGGGCAGAGAGAGAGAGAGCTGGGTAGTGAGAAGAGAGAGATAGAGAGAGAAAGACAGGGAGAGCGATGGGGTAGTGAGAGAGAGAGATGGAGAGAGAAAGAGGGAGAGCGATGGGTAGTGAAGAGAGAGAGATGGAGAGAGAAAGACAGGGAGAGCGATGGGTAGTGAGAGAGAGAGATGGAGAGAGAAAGACAGGGAGAGCGATGGGGTAGTGAGAGAGAAAGACAGGGAGAGCATGGGGGTTAGTGAGAGAGAGAGATGGAGAGAGAAAGACAGAGAGAGCGATGGGGTAGTGAGAGAGAGAGATGGAGAGAGAAAGACGAGAGAGGGATGGGGTAGTGAGAGAGAGAGATGGAGAGAGAGAGAAAGTAGAAAGTTAGAATGTCCACACACAGTTATTAGCATAGGGACACGTTCACTCTATTAGCAGTGTGTGTTGTGAAGAGAACCAGCAGACAGGGGCTGTTATTGAGGACACGTGGTGCTCTGTGGGCTGGGCTCTGCTGGGCTGGGCTCTGTGGGCTCTGTGGGCTGGGCTCTGTGGGCTGGGCTCTGTGGGCTGGGCTCTGTGGGCTGGGCTCTGCTGGGCTGGGCTCTGCTGGGCTGGGCTCTGTGGGCTGGGCTCTGGGCTCTGTGGGCTGGGCTCTGTGGGCTGGGCTTGGCTCTGCTGGGCTGGGCTGGTTGGAGCTGGTGCCTGGGCTCCACGTTAACACCAACCATTACACTGAGGTGTGTTCTGGTGCCCACAGGAAAGCCTACCAGATGCGCGTCTGGGGTGAGCAATGCCATGCGTTGTGGGGCTGGAGCGGGCCACAGGGAGGTGGCGGGCACAAGGGAGCGGTGGAGCGGGCACAGGAGGGTGGGGCGGGCACAGGGAGGTGGGGCGGCGCACAGGGGAGGGTGGGGCGGGCACAGGGAGGGTGGGGCGGGACAGGGAGGGTGGGGCGGGCACAGGGAGGGTGGGGCGGGCACAGGAGGGTGGGGCGGGCACAGGGAGGGTGGAGCGGGCCAAGGAGGGTGGAGCGGGCACAGGGAGGGTGGTGCGGGCACAGGGAGGGTGGAGCGGGCACAGGGAGGGTGGGGCGGGACATGGCCATTTGTGACCCTTGTGTGCCACCAGTGATCGCACACACGAGCAGACACACACATAGGAACGGGGGGGGGGGCTGTGTGCACGCCTTGCTGAGGGAAGTGAAGAAAAGCAACATTGTTTTCATTCAGTGTTCTGACAGAACAGAAACCTCCACCACACGCATTACATACTTCAGTCATCCTCTTTTTCTCTCCCTCTCTCAATCTCTTTCTTTATCCTCCTCCCTTTCGGTCTTCCTCCCTATCTACCCCCCCTCTCTCTCTCCCTTGCTCCCTGAATGAGACATAAAACTGTAAAACCACAGGCTTCTTTTGGGAGGTTAGAGATGATTATAGCCCTGTTCTTTATTCTGGACACTCTCTCTACCTCCAACCTGGCTCTAGATAGATACTCTGCTCTCTGTCACACACTCACACCACCATAATTGTCAATAGGGGACAGCTGAGGTTGTGCTGTGAGAGCCAGACATTCAGACCAGTAAAAGTGGTGGTGGGGAGTAGGACTGTCACAGCAGAGAAAGAGGGAGGGAGAGATAGAGAGAGGGAGAGATGGGGATAGAAAGAAAGAGAGAGGAGGGAGAGATAGAGAGAGGGAGAGAGACAGAAAGAAAGAGAGAGAGAGAAAGGGGGGAGATGGAGAGAAAGGTGGAGAGCAAGAAATGGAGAGAGATAAATAGATATACACTGAGTGTACAAAACATTATGAACACCTGCTCCTTCCATGTTAAGGCCACACCCACACCTCTCTGATTCAGTTAAATGAGGAACTGAACAGCTGACTTGGTATCCCCCTTTCCCTTTCCCTTCCATAGACTGACCAGGTGAAAGCTATGATCCCTTATTGATATCACTTGTTAAATCCACTTCAATCAGTGTAGATGAAGGGGAGGAGACGGGTTAAAGAAGGATTTTTAAGCCTTGAGACAATTGAGACATGGATTGTGTATGTGTGCCATTCAGAGGGTGAATGGGCAAGACCAAAGATTGAAGTGCCTTTGAACGGGGTATGGTAGTAGGTGCCAGGTGCACCGGTTTGTGTCAAGAACTGCAAAGCTGCTGGGTATTTTCACGCTCAACAGTTCACCGTGTGTATCATGAATGGTCAACCACCCAAAGGACATCCAGCCAACTTAACACAACTATGGGAAGCATTGGAGTCAACATGGGCCAGCATGGGAATGCTTTCAACACCTTGTAGAGTCCACACCCCGATGAATTGTGGCTGTTCTGACGGCAAAAGAAAAGGGGGGGGGGGGTGTAACTCAATATTAGGAAGGTGTTCCCAATGTTTGGTATAGTCAGTGTATAGATAGATATGAGAGCGAGAGCGAGAGAGAGAGATAGAGAGAGAGAGACCAGACGTACAGCCCCAGGGCTGGAACAGTAAATACTACAGAGAGAAAGGTGGTAAGGTAGATAGTAAGAGAGAAAGAGGTACCCAGTGAAAGAGGAGAGAAGAGAGAGAGATAGTAAGAGAGAAAGGTGGGGATTCCAACACTCTCACCCTGTGTCGACAGCTGTGTGCTCTGGGCTATGTGTATGTGTACGAGTGTATGTACGAGTGTGTGATATCAAACCAGCCAAAGAGAGAGAGATAGAGTAACCATCTAAACCTCTCCTGCTTTTTGAAAGTCAACTTTAGCTCATCAAAAGTAAAAAAAAATATATATATTTAAGTAAATATGGATTTTACATTTATATTTGTTAGTGTATTTTTGTTCTACTTAACTATGAAGTGTATTGAGGTGTTTAAATGATAGTTAGTGATAGATAGTGGTAGTGTGTAAGGGAAGCAGTGTCCTGCTAAAGGCTGCGGTAGTACAACATTCATGTCCCTTGTGGCCAATCCAATATAGCCAATCAATATCCCCACTGATCTGTGAGTAACGCATAGCATTACAGAGGAAGACCAGGCAGCGTGCTTAAGGTGCTTTAGAGAGCGAATGCAAATGTGTGTGTGTGTGTGTGTGTGTGTGTGTGTGGTTGTCTTCACAGTGAAATACTAGCAGCAGGTAACGGACAGCTGCACCGTACTGATATGTCTGGGTGTCCTAACTGAACGCCTTCAAGGTGGAGCTGCTTTTATGTGGACAGGAGTTGGTTCACGCACATACATACACACACGTGCGCTAACACACACACCCACAAACACACAAATCAAATTGTATTTGTATCATGTGCCGAATACAACAGGTGTAGACTTTACTGTGAAATGCTTACTTACGAGTTTCCAAAACAATCCAGAGTAAGAAAGTAGGAAAAATGTGCAGAAAGGAAATAGTAACACAATAACAATAACAATAACGAGACTATATACAAAAAGTACCGGTACCGAGTCAATGTTGCAGGGGTATGAGGGACTTGAGGTCATTGAGGCAATATATACATGTACTGTAGGTAGGTGTAAAGGGACTAGGCAATCAGGATAAATAATAAACAGAATAACAGCAGCCTGTGAAAGACTGTAAGGAGAAAGAAGTACCCAGTGAAAGAGGAGAAGAGAGAGAGAGATAGTAGGGAGAAAGAAGTACCCAGTGAAAGAGGAGAAGAGAGAATAAAAAGAAGAGACGGTGGCAGAGAAGAGATGGGTAGAAAGAGAGCGGTGCAGAGAAGAGATGGTTAGAAAGAGAGACGGTGCAGAGAAGAGATGGGTAGAAAGAGAGACGGTGGCAGAGAAGAGATGGGTAGAGAAGAGAGACGGTGGCAGAGAGAGATGGGTAGAAAGAGAGACGGTGGCAGAGAGAGATGGGTAGAAAGAGAGACGTGGCAGAGAAGAGATGGTAGAACAGAGAGAGTGGCAGAGAGAAGATGGGTAGAAAGAGAGACGGTGGCAGAGAAGAGATGGGAGAAAGAGAGACGGTGGCAGAGAAGAGATGGGTGGAGGAGACGTGGGCAGAGAAGAGATGGGTGAAAGAAGACGTGGCAGAGAAGAGATGGGTGAAAGAGAGACGTGGCAGAGAAGAGATGGGTAGGGGGAATAAAGGGAGACATTGAGTGAGGAGG
>NC_036866.1:7118198-7126110 GCF_002910315.2 Salvelinus sp. IW2-2015
AAGAATGGTAGAAAGGAGAGACGGTGGCAGAGAAGAGATGGGTAGAAAGAGAGACGGTGACGAGAAGAGATGGTAGAAGAGAGACGGGTGACAGAGAAGAGATGGGTAGAAAGACAGACGGTTGACAGAGAAGAGATGGGTAGAAAGAGAGACGGTGGCAGAGAAGAGATGGGTAGAAAGAGAGACGGTGGCAGAGAAGAGATTGCGGTAGAAAGAGAGACGGTGGCAGAGAAGAGATGGGTAGAAAGAGAGACGGTGGCAGAGAAGAGATGGGTAGAAAGAGAGACGGTGGCAGAGGAAGAGATGGGTAGAAAGAGAGGACGTGGCAGAGAAGCAGATGGTAGAAAGAGAGACGGTGGCAGAGAAGAGATGGGTAGAAAGAGAGACGGTGGCAGAGAAGAGATGGGTAGAAAGAGAGACGTGGCAGAGAAGAGATGGTAGAAAGAGAGATGTGGCAGAGAAGAGATGGGTAGAAAGAGACGGTGCAGAGAAGAGATGGGTAGAAAGAGAGACGGTGGCAGAGAAGAGATGGGTAGGAAGAGAGACGTGGCAGAGAAGAGATGGGTGAAGAGAGAGACGTGGCAGAGAAGAGATGGGTGAAAGAGAGACGTGGCAGAGAAGAGATGGGTAGGGGGGAATAAAGGGAGACATAGAGAGAGGGCGAGGAGAGGTGGTTTCATAAGCACACCGGCCTGGGAGCTGGTTTGCATTACATGAGGCTGAACTCCTCTGAGATGACACTCATCTGCAGGCACTTTAGCCCATCGTCCTGAGTTAGCACTTCTCCACATGATGAGATTACTGGTTCCATTGACAGGAGTTTAAAGAAACAGGCCAAGATCCCTCCTTTCTTCTTTTAATGGGTACTTCTTTCTCCTATCTCTCTCTCTCTACTCTCCTCTTTCACTGGGTACTTCTTTCTCCTATCTCTCTCTCTCTTCTCCTCTTTCACTGGGTACTTCTTTCTCCCTACTATCTCTCTCTTTCTACCCATCTCTTCTCTGTCACCGTCTCTCTTTCTACCCATCTCTTCTCTGCCACCGTCTCTCTTTCTACCCATCTCTTCTCTGCCACCGTCTCTCTTTCTACCCATCTCTTCGCTGCCACGTCTCTCTTTCTACCCATCTCTTCTCTGCCAAACCGTCTCTCTTCCTACCCCTTTTTCAATCTGACTCGCACCATCTCTCTTTACCCCTCATCTCTTCACTGCCTCCCCCTCAGCATCCCCATCTCACTCCTCTCGCTCTACCCATGCGTCGCAACTCTGCCTCTCTCCCTCCCCCCTCTCGCTCTACACATTTGTCTCCCCTCTGCCTCTCTCCCCTCTCACTCTACCTATGTCTGCCCTCTACCTTTCTCTCTCCCTCCTCTCCTGCTCCATCCTTTACAGCTCCCATTCACCACCATTCTCTTATTGACATCCATACTATCATCAGCCACCTATCAGTATATTACAATACACAATGCTATGGCAAAGTCCCAAATGGCACCCTATTCCATTTGTAGTGCACTACTTTTGACCAGGGCCCATAGTATTCTGGTCGAAAGTAGTGCACTATATAGGGAATAGGGTGCCATTTGGGACGCATMCTACGATACACCTCCTCAGTGTCCCGCAGGCCTCCTCTAGTGCAGACACCCAAACTAACTCATAATCAGTGAAATGACTAGTACTGTAATGCTTCATCATTATGCAACATTATTAACAGTGTGTGTTTTTGGTCTTGGTACGTCTTGTAATATCACTGTATCCCCAGATGCATTGATAAGTGACAGTGTTGTCTGAGACAGTTGTCTGCTTGTAATAAAATGCATCATAATTACTGTGGGAAAGTAAACTGGTCAGAGCTTCTCCCCCTGCCGGTTCAACAAGGTAATGACACCCATTGACTCCCAGCCTGCCTAAATACACGACACACTGTTTATAATTATGGCAGCGCCAAAACAAACGATTTAAAAGGGGAAATATTTCACTTCTGTAAAGGTGTAATCTGTTACTCATACACATTTAGGTGCAGAGGTAGTATACGTTCAAATCAGAGGAACAGACAGACTGCACATTTAAATCCTCCTCTAAAGATGAGAGAAGTGACGATAAGGCAACTGTGATCATTTGTACTAGCCTCACACCAGTGAGTGTGTGTGAGTGAGTGTGAGTGTGTGTGTGAGTGTGTGTGTGTGTATGTGAGTGTGTGAGTGTGTGTGTGTGTGAGTGTGTGTGTGTGAGAGTGAGTGTGTGTGTGTGTGTGTGTGTCTGAGTGTTTGTCTGTGTGTACCAATGTCTTTGTTGCAAATTGCTTGGGGGTAAGAGGGTGAGGAGAGGTGTACAAGAGTGTGTGTGGGTGTATACATGTCTCGACTAGTCAGGAGGACAAGGGGGCGGGCTGTGTGTGTATCTGGTGTGTCAAAACTAGACAGGTACAGAGCAGAGCATCATGGGGTCCTCAGTGTCTCAGGGGACAACCGCCACTGGCTCCCATGGCAGCGCTGACTCGCGGGCACTGTGCCCACCACACACACACCGTAGTTCACTGGCAATGCCTAAAACACATTCCCTTCTTCCACTGGCACTGACCTCGCCACCCACAAACCACCCACCCACTCTCCCAAACAAGAAAAGTTTCCAATGAGAGAAGGCCCGAGATGCACACACACACACGGCCAATGAGAGAGGGAGAGGGGGGTTGGAGGGTGGGCACACACAGGCACCTCAATCAACCCTCCCCCTCGTTTCCATGGCGAGCAGACTGGGAATGTTTACTATTACAGTCACATCTCTCTCTTGTTTCTCCCTCCATCCCTCACTCTATGGGTAACTTTTGTCCCCCGAGCCGCGGGGCGGTTTTTAAACAGGCGCTGAGGACCTTGTGTGTGTGTGTGCATCTCGGGCCTTTTCATGTTGGGGCTGTAATACCACCCCCCCACAGACAACATGGACAATAAAGGAATGCATGGCAGAGGGAACATGGCTGCTCACGTAGAGTCTCCCCCCTTGTAGAGTCCAGTGGCTGGACCCTTCTTCAGACACTTCCTATAGGTGTCTGAAGAACTGAGAGGGATTGGAAGAGAGCCTAGCTCTGCTCATTTACATTGAAGTCAATGATAAGATCATTTTCTCCTTTTACAAGTGACTTTGTCCAAGAACATGAATAAATAGACTACAATGTTGTATTATTTATCAGGTAAGACACTGTGGTGACTGCAGAGCCCATGGTCCTTATTCTATAGGGTTAGGCCCATGGTCCTTATTCTATAGGGTTAGGCCCATGGTCCTTATGGCCATTCTATAGGGCTAGGCCCATGGTCCTTATGGCCATTCTATAGGGTTAGGGTTATGCCCATGGTCCTTATTCTATAGGGTTACCTCCTCACTCAATGTCTCCCTTATTCCCCCCTACCCATCTCTTCTCGTGCCACGGTCTCCTCTTCACCATCTCTTCTCTGCCACGTCTTCTTTCACCCATCTCTTCTCTGCCCACGTCTCCTCCACCCCATCTTTCTCTGCCACCGTCTCTCTTTCTGCCCATCTCTTCTCTGCCACCGTCTCTCTTTTTGTCTACCCATCTTCTCTCTGACCACATCTCTCTTGTTGCTACCATCTCTTCTCGATTGCCACGTCTCTCTTATCTACCGATCTCTGCCTCTTGCCCAGCCGGTCTCTCTTCATCTTACCCCATCTCCTCTGCACCGTCTCCTTCTCTACCCCATCTCTTCTCTGCCACTCTCTCTTTTCCCTACCCATCTCTTCTCTGCACCGTCTCTCTTCTAACCGATCTCTTCATCTGCACCGTCTCTTTCACCCATCACTCTTCTCTGCCACCGTCTCTTCTTTTTATCCCATCTCTTCTCTGCACGTCTCTCTTTCTACATCCTCTGCCACCGTTCTCTCTTCTCTACCCATCTCTTTCTTCACCGTCTTACTTTCTACCCAATCTCTCCTCACCGTCTCCCTTTTCTACCCATCTCTTCTATGTCACCGTCTCTCTTACTACCACTCTCTTCTCCTGCCACCGTCTCTCTTTATACCCATCATCTTCGCGCCACGTCTCTCTTTCTACCCATCTCTTCCCTCTGCCAAACCGTCTCTTCCCTACCCCTTTTTCAATCTGACTCGCACCATCTCTCTTATACCCCTCATCTCTTCACTGCCTCCCCCTCAGCAGTTCCCATCTCATCCTTCGTCTACCCAGCGTCGCAACTCTTGCCCTCTCCCTGCGCCCCTCTCGCTACACATTTGTCTCCCCTCTGCCTCGTCTCCCCTCTCACTCTAACCTATGTCTGCCTCTACCCTATTCTCTCTCCCTCCTCTCTGCCCCATCCTTTACAGCTTCCCATCACCACCATTCTTAGTGACATCCATTACTATCATCACACCTATCAGTATATTACCAATTACACAATGCTATGGCAAAGTCCAATGCACCCTGATTCCAATTTGTAGTGCACTACTCTTTGACCAGGCCCAAGTATTCTGGTTCGAAAAAAAGTAGTGCCACTATACTAGGAAATAGTGTGCCATGGGGACCATCCACGATACACCTCCTCAGTGTCCGCAGCTCCTCTAGTGCAGACAACCCAAACTAACTCATAATCAGTTTGAAATGACTAGTACTTAATGCTTCATCATTATTGCACATTCATAACGTGTGTGTTTTGGTCTTCATGGATACGTCTCAGGTGTAATATCACTTGCTATCCCCAGATGCAATGTGACTAAAGTGACGGTTTCTGAGACAGTTGTCTGCTTGTATAAAAATCTCATAATTACTGTGGAAATAAACTGGATCAGAGCTTCGTCCCCTGCCGGTACTAAATTCAACAGGGTTAATGAACCCATTGACTCCCAGCCTCCTAAATACACGACACACTGTTTCATTAATTTTTGGGCAAACAGCGCCAAAACAAAACGATTAAAAGGGGAAATATTCACCTTTGTAAAGTGTAATCTGTTACTCATACACATTTAGGTGCAACGTAGATACGTTCAAATCAGAGAACAGACAGACTGCACAATTTAAATTCCCCTTCTAAAGATGAGAGAACGTGACCGATAAGGCAACTGTGATGCATTTGTACTAGCCTCACACCAGTGAGGTGTGTGTGAGTGAGTGTGAGTGTTGTTGTGTGGGGTGTTGTATTTGTGTGTGGTGTGATGTGTGTGAGTGTGTGTGTGTGAGAGTGAGGTGTGTGCTGTGGCTGTGTGGTGACATGTGTCTGAGTGTTTGTCTGTGTCTGACCAATGTCTTGTGTGCAATTGCTTGGAGTAAGGAGGTGAGGAGAGGTGTACAAGAGTGTGTGTGGTGTCATACATGTCTCGAACTAGTCAGCGGAGGACAAAGGGGCAGCGGCTGATGTGATTGTATCTGGGTGTGGTCAAACTAGACAGGGTACAGAGCAGAGCATCATGGGGTCCTCAGTGTTCTCAGGGGCAACCGCCACTGGCTCCCATGGGCACGCTGACCGCGGGCACTGTGCCCACCACACACACACCGTGCGTTCACTGGCAATGCCTAAAACACATTCCCTTCTTCCACTTGGCCACTGAGCCTCGCCACCACAAACCAAAAACCCACCCACTCTCCAAGCACAAGGAAAAGTTTGCCAATTGAGTAGAAGGCCGAGATAGCACACACACACACGGCCAATGAGAGGGAGAGGGGGTTGGAGGGTGGGCACACCACCAGGCACCTCAATCAAACCCTCCCCCCTGGTGTCCATGGCGAGCAGAACGGGGAAATGTTACTATTACAGCATCACGATCTCTCTCTCTGTTTCTCCATCCATCCCTCACTCCTATGCGGTAACTTTTGTCCCCCGAGCCGGCGGGCGGTCTTTTTATCAAACAGGCGCTGAGGACCTTTGTGTGTGTGTGGTGCATCTCGGGCTTTCTCATGTTGGGGCTGTAATAACCACCCCCCCACAGACGAACATGGACCAATAAAGGCAATGCATGGCAGACCGGGAACATGGTGCTCACGTCACGAGTCTCCCCCCTTGTAGAGTCCAGTGGCCTGGACCCTTCTCAGACATCCTATAGGTGTCTGAAGAACTGAGAGGGATCTGGAAGAGCAGCCTAGCCTCTGCTCATTACATTGAAGTTCAATGATAAGATCATTTTCTCCTTTTACAAGTGACTTTTCCAAGAAACGATGAATAACATAGCTTACAATGTGCTATTATTTATCAGGTAAGACCACTGTGCGGTGACTGCAGAGCCCATGCGTCCTTAATTCTATTAGGCGGTTAGGCCCCATGGTCCTCTAATTCTACTAGGGTGTAGGCCATGGTCTTATGGCCATTCGTAAGGGCGTAGGCGCCATCGGTCCTCTATGGCATTTCTTGTAGGGTTAGGGTTATCCCCATGGTCCTTATTCTATAGCGTTAAGGGTATGACCCACTGGTCCCTGTATTCTATAGAGGTTAGGTTATGGCCCATGGCCTATTCGTATAGGGTTCAGGGTATGCCCATGGCCCTTATTCTTATAGGGTTTAGGAGTTATGCCCAGTGGTCCTTATTTCTATTAGGTTAGTTATGCCCATGGCCCTTATTTCTATGGAGAGGTTAGGGTTATGCCCATCGGCTCCCTTCATTCTAATGGGTTTAGGTTGATGCCATGGCCCCTTATTCTATAGTGTCTAGGGTTATGCGCCATGGTCTTATTCCTTGATAGGGTTAGCGGTTATGCCCAATGGTCCTATCTATAGCAGTTAGGGTTATGCCCATGGTCCTTATTCCTATAGGGTTAGGTTATATGCCCATGCGTCCTTAGTTCTCATAGGTTAGGGTCTATGCCAATGGTCCTTATTCTATAGGGTTAGGTTTATGCCCAATGGTCCTTATTTCATATAGGTTAGGTTATGCCCATGGTTCCTTATTATTATAGGGTTAGGTTATTGCCCAGTGGTCCTTATCTATAGGGTTAGGGTTATGCCTCGTCCTTATTCATAGGTTAGGTTTTATGCCCCATGTCCTATTCTATAGTTAGGTTATGCCCATAGGTCCTTATTTCCTACTGGGTTAGGGTTATGCCCATGGTCTTAGTCTATAGGGTAGGGTTATCGGCCCATGGGCCTGTTTCGTATAGGGTAGGGATTAGCCATGTCCTATTCTATAGGGCTTATGGCCCATGGTCTCTATTCTATAGTTAGGTATATGCCCATGGTCCTTATTCTATTTAGGTTAGGGTTATGCCCATGGTCCTTATCTATAGGGTCTAGGTTAGGCCCGATGGCCCTTATTCTAGAGGTTAGGTTAGGCCATGGTCTTATTCTATAGGTGAGGTTTATGCCCACTGTCCTATTCTGCATAGGGTTAGGGTTATCGCGATGGTCCCTTATCTCTATCAGGGTAGGGTTATGCCATAGTCCTATTCTATAGGCGTTAGGGTTATGCCCATGTCCTTATTCTATTGGTTAGGGTTGATGCCCCTGCTCCTTATTCATAATGCGTTAGGTGTTCATGCCCATGGTCCTTATTTATAGGGTTAGGGTCTATGCCATGCCGTCCTTATTCTATAGGGTTAGGGTTATGCCCATGGCCCTTATTCTTATAGGTGTGAGGTTATGCCCATGGTCCTTATTTCTATAGGTTAGGGTTATTGGCCCACGGTCCTTATTCGTATAGCGGTTAGGGTTATGCTCATGGGTCCTTATTCTATAGCGTTAGGTTTAATGCCCATGGTCCTTATTCTAGTAGGTTAGGGTTATGCCCGGGGTCCTTATTCTACTAGGTTAGGGTTATGCCCATGGTCCTTATCTATAGGGTTAGGGTTATTGGCCCATGGTCCTTATTCTAAGGGTTAGGTTACTCGCCCATGGGGTCCTTATCTTATTAGCGGTGTAGGTTTCTATTGCCCGATGGTCCTTATTCTATAGGTTAGGGTTGATGCTCCATGGTCCTTATGGTTAAGCA
>NC_036866.1:7126135-7128217 GCF_002910315.2 Salvelinus sp. IW2-2015
GTAGGGGTGTTAACCACGCTGTCCTGCCAAACTCCCAACATGACCTCATATAGTCATGGTCACCTAACCATCCGCTAATTCTACATTGGCATGATTCCCTCCTCGCCACTGTGATAGTTTTCTGGACCAAAATGATATCCGGAATACACGTTAAAACAATGGCTCACACACACCCACATGGGGATTGTGTGTGTGCTGTATGTGTGTGTTTGGAGGGGTGGTTGAGAAGCCAGCCTCAGTGACCCAGGCCTCAGCGCCAGGCCACATTAATAAAGCACAGAACGCCAGATCGCAAGGCCTGAGCAAACACAGATGGATAGAGGAATGGGCTGGCTTAGTGTATAACCCTGGTGGAGAGAGAGAGAGAGCGAGCGAGCGAGAGCGAGAGAGAGAGAGAGAGAGAGAGAGAGAGAAAGAGAGAGATTGCCGAGAACAATGCATCAGGGCAGAATTAGGCCAATATCCACTAATATATTAAAACTCAAAAAATAGCAAAAAATTAAGCTTTTGGAAACATCTAAAATAACAGTGACTCCACTTCGATATCACTACCGAAGCCGCTGCAATGCAAGAGCTGAGCAAAGGAATAGAGTCCGCCTCTATCCAGCTGGTCCTGGGGCTGAGTTCAACAAACCTGTTCTAACTAACACACTGAAGCCTCAGGACCAGAACATCCAATCAATCAAGGATAAACCAAATTACAACACAGTCAAAACAAAACATACATTGCTTATTGCGGAAACACAAGCACAAACACAAAGCAAAAGTGCAGTGCTATCTGGCCCGTAAATCGACAGCACAGCTGTGGCTTAACAATATTTTGACCATGGTTACTGATCAAGAACCTTAGAAAAAACGCTTGGACAAAGTACAGGTCAGTGAGCACAGCCTTGCATGACGAAGGGTAAGAAACAACAGAGAAAACCTGGCTCCCTGTAAGAGGAAAGGCTGTGCAACCACTGCTACAACAGCCAGAAACCGTGAGAACGGAGCTCTGCATTTCCTGACATAAAATGTCAAAAGATATAAAACAATTAGAGAGTGTCAAATTTCCGCCACAATTTGAACCCTTATTCAAAGGTTTCAAAGAGCGCTTCTCTGATGAAGAGTAGGCTACCCGTCCTGTTGGGGGAGGACGCAAGAGCTGTGGGTTGCGCAGCCGCATCTAAATTGGCTGCCATGCCTATAAAGTTGAGGGGGAGCAGTGTCCTGACAGACCAATCAACCTGCACAATGTCACATCTATTGTATGATGCTTATTGGTTATTGTTGAGTGTATGGTTATTTTTTGACACTGTGGTTATTGTTGTTACTGTTTGTCCCGTTGACAGATTCTGATTCTGCGATCTATAAAAAAAAATATTGTAAATATCCAAAAATAAGCTTTGGCAATCGTGTAACATCTGTTACTCATGCCGAATAACGGCAAATGGTGGAAATTGGAATTGAGGAGCACACGAGAGAGAGACAGGGAGAGACAGGGAGAGACAGAGAGAGAAGACAGGGCAGAGAGACAGGGAGAGACAGAAGAGAGAGACAGGGAGAGCAACCAGAGAGAGACCAGGGGAAGAGACAGAGAGAGACACGGGAGAACAGGGAGAGACAGAGAGAGACAGGGAGAGAAGGGAGAGACAAGGAGAGAGATACGGGAGAAGAAGCAGAGAGAGACAGAGAGACGACAGAGAGAGACAGGAGAGACAGAGAGAGACAGGGAGAGACAGGGAGAGACAGGGAGAACAGAGAGAGAACAGAGAGAGACAGGGAGACAAGAGAGCAGAAGAGAGACAGAAGAGACAGGAGAGACAGGGAAGACAGGAGACGACAGGCGAGAGAGACACGGAGAGAGACAGGGAGAGAGACAGAGAGAGACAGGGAGAGAGCAGGGAGAGACAGGGAGAGAGACAGGGAGAGAACAGAGAGAGACAAGAGAGAGACAGAGAGGAACAGGAGAGAGAAGAACGAGGGAGAGAGACAGGGAGAGAGAACAGGAGGAGAACAGGGAGAAAGGAGAGGGGGGACATGTAATAGGAATACGATCAAGTAAATGAAGTGTTCCATCGTTGTATTTTGGTTTACCTGACT
>NC_036866.1:7132822-7137837 GCF_002910315.2 Salvelinus sp. IW2-2015
TGACTTGCTTTGGCAATGTTAACACATGTTTCCCATGCCAATAAAGCCCCTTAAACTGAATTTGAAATTAAGTAAAAACAAACAATAAATAACAGCAGCAGCCACTCGGCTAACCCTCCTACCCCCTCCCCCTCCTCCTCCTCCTCCTCCTCCCTCCCYCCCTCCATCCCTCTCTGGCGTTTATGACAAACACCTGCCTCCTCTCTTCCAGGGGGAAGTGTGTGTCTTGCGGCCTGTGACAGAGTCAATAAATCGTCGGCCCCGTTCTCTGCGGGCCACCGACGCGACACTCTGACACATGCACGTACAGACAGACACACATACCGACACACACGTACACACATACCGACACACACATACACACACGTACACACACACACACACACACAAACAAAAACACACGCAAACTCCCTCTGTTGCTCTTACTGTTTCACTCCTCATCTTCTCTTCATCTTTCCTAGCATCCACCCTTTTTTACTTGCCCTCTTTCCATCCCACTTTCTTTCTCTGGCAGTGTCTGTCCTCCGTTGGCTGGGCATCTGGCTGGCTGTAACTTGGCTGAACCACTGTCTGGTGTGTACAGTTGGAGCTGGTTACATAATGGTGTATATTGGTGGGGCTGGTTAGTGTGTACAAGTGTGTATTATAGAAGCTGGTTAGTGTGTACTAGTGTGTATTATAGAAGCTGGTTAGTGTGTATAGGTATTTAATGAGTTAGGAGATGGTTTATCTGTACTAGTGTGTAGAGGTGTGTACTAATTTGTAGTGGTGTGTACTAGTGTGTAGTGTTGTGAACGAATGTGTAGTTGTGTGTACTAATGTGTAGTGGTGTGTACCAATTAATGTGTAGTGGTGAGTACTAATGTGTAGTGGTGTGTACTAATGTGTAGTGGTGAGTAGTGGTGTGTACTAATGTGTAGTGGTGTGTACTAATGTGTAGTGGTGTGTACCAATTAATGTGTAGTGGTGTGTACTAATGTGTAGTGGTGTGTACTAATGTGTAGTGGTGAGTAGTGGTGTGTACTAATGTGTAGTGGTGTGTACTAATGTGTAGTGGTGTGTACGAATTAATGTGTAGTGGTGTGTACTAATGTGTAGTGGTGTGTACTAATGTGTAGTGGTGAGTAGTGGTGTGTACTAATGTGTAGTGGTGATTGAATCAGTTCTTGCCTCTCAATTTCTTCTTGATGCTGCTTTGGATAATTGGTAAATAGTGAGGGCTTACTTAGGCGCGATTTGACATAGCTTCCTCCATTACGATTGAGATATCCAGGGAATTGTACAATACTATTTTTCACCAGAAACGTGTGGGGGTTGTGTTTGGGAACTCTTCATCTTTAGTCTCAATAACAAGCTTGTTATTCCCATTATGCGCTTGTATTATCCAACTTTCTCAGATTCCACCGAAAATCCTCTTACTGGGCAAGGAAGTGCTCAACTTGGCGTTGAAGAGGGAAGTTACCGTATCACACACAACTACTACCTCTTCCATCGACCTTAACTGCTGGGTCATACGACTACACTCCATTGAACCTATCCCTCTGGGTCAACACTGGAGCTTTACTCCTCATGAACTACTGGGATCAACCATACCTCCATGACACTACGGGTCACCACAATATTCAGTCTCTGCCAGATCTACTGGGGTCAATACTACACTCTCTATGAACCTTACTCTGGTGGTGTACTCTGACACTCTCATGACTACTTTGGGTCAGGACACTACACTCCATGAATTTCACTGGGTCAACACTCACATTTCCACTGAACTACTGGGTCCTTCTGGGACAGACTACACTTTCCAATGAACTACTCGGGTCAAACATGCCACTATACCGGGTCCCAAGCACTACAGCTCCATGAACTACCGGGTCAACTTAATCCCACTCGCATGAACTACTGGGTCAACACTACACTCCATGAACTAACCTGGGTCAACACTACACTCCATGAACTACCGTGTCAACACTACACTCCATGAACTACGGTCAACACCTACCTTCCATAGACTACCGGGGTCAAACACTACCCTCCATTAGCCTACCTTCTGGGGTCAACATTTCTACCTTCTATGAACTACCGGGTTCACACTATCATCCTCCATGAATATTCCCCTCTTTGGGGTGTCAACCAACTATACACTCCATGCATCTACTGGCGTTCAACACTAACACTCCATGAAACTATCTCACCTGGGCTCAATACTATTAGTTCAACCCTCTAATGAATCTCACTCTCGGTCAACATGGCACTACAGGGTTCATCCCTCCACTACATCTGCATGAATAACTTTGGGGTCAGCTACTCACACTTCCATGAATCCTACTGGGGTTCCCTTCAACACTGGTTCATCCCTCCATGAACTAACCTTTGGGTCAACACTTTCTAAACTCCTGGGAACTAATTGTAGCCGGGTCAACACCTACACTCCATAACTACGGCGTCACACGTACACTCCATGAACTCTGGGTCAAACAACTACACTCCATGAACTAACCGGGTCAATACTACACTCTATGAACTAAGGTCAAACACTACACTTTCATCCATGAACTACTTTTTCCTGCGCGTTTCCTAACACTTCACAGCTCGTTATGACACTTACATCGGTCAACACTAACCCTCCATTGCAACTACCCCGGTCTAACCCTAACCTTACACTGCTGTATGTTAGCTCCGCGTGTTCATCACACTACCTCTCATTGTAACTGGTGGATCCTCTGGTGGTCTCGCGGCTTCTAATTTTCACTTCACAATCCTATCTATCGAACTTACTGGGTGGGTTTTCTCTCCACCTAGATCTCTTCATTCTGTAATCTGGGATCTGGTCGTGGTGGGTCATCTACATCCTCTGTGTCCACTACTTGGCTTCTCTCATGTCATCACTTACCTCTGTTGTTGCTCGCTCAACATCTCTCTACTCACTTGGTAGGGTTGACCTCATCTGTCTCTCTCTGTGTCTCTCCCTGGTCGTACCATCGCTCCTTCGCTCATGAACTGCACTCTGCGCTCCCATCCTACTTTTACACCCTCTTCTTAGGGAACTGGTATCTTGGGTTCTACTACTCTGTACTCTCTCACTCTTTGTGATACTTCATGGCTTGTCTCTCTGGGTGGTGCTCTAACCTATCTTCACATCCTTCTTCACTGAAGATCCTCTCATCCCTAGGATACGCAGGGTCACACTACTACCCGGCGTTCAATGTCGACACTATCCATCCTTCCTCCGTAGTGACTATCTCTTCTGGGTGTTCTTCCGGGTTCAAGGGTGACTTTCCCTCCATGAACTCCCCTTCGGCGTTCAGATGACTTCTCTACACTCTGCTATATTGTAAGGCTATGCTCTGGGTTCACACATCCTACCTCTCATGAATCTATCTGTGTCTCTGGCCTCGGGTCCAACACTCTACACTCTTAACTTGAGCTTATTTCCGCTCTGGCCCGTCAGACACTTACTACCGGGTTAACACTACACTCCACTGAAGCTACCGGGTCAACACTACCACTCCATGAATTTCACCGGTCACACTACACCTCCATGAACTACCTCCTGGCCCTCTGGGTTTCCTCGGGTCAACACCTCACACTCCATGAACTACCGGGTTCAACATAATAACACTCCCATGAACTACTACTCTCTTCGGGTTTCTATTACGCTACTGACTCACTTCCACTTCTGAACCTATCTCGGGTTCCATCACTATCTGGACCTCATTGTGGTCTCCTTCTTCTATGAACCTACTGGGTCAACAACAACTCCAATGAACTACCGTGTCCAACACTATCCATCTCTTCCTCTACTTGTAGGGTTGTCTTCCGGTCCTGCTCAGTTCTGGGATGGATCACATTACACTCCCATGAATCCCTGTACGTCGCCTTTCTCTGTGGTCTCCTGGGTCCTCTCCTCTCTTGGGGGTGTTCAACACTTCTCCTGGTCTCTTCTTACACTCCATGAACTACTGGTCAACACACTCAATCTCTCCCATGGTGTCAATCTAGCTGTTGGTCTCTCTGGTTCTAAACTACTACACTTCCATGAATCTAGACCGGTGTTCCCAATCCTACATCTAATGAACTACTGGCGTCAGCATCTTCTTCCATGTTCTGTTGTTCTCATTCTCTGTTCTGGGTGTCTTCCTCCTCTCTCGCTCTTCTGTCCTCTGTCGTCCTCCTCATCTGTGACCCTCGGTTCATCATCTACCGGGTTACTCTCTCTCGGTGTGCTCAACTACTACTCCATGAAACTGGTGTTCAGTCTACCCTCGGGTTTCAACAGCTACAACTCCAGACTCGCGGGTTCCGAAACACGTCCTCAATGAATCTACCTGGTCATACTATCAGCTCTCAATGAATTACTCTCTGAGGCGTCAATCACTCAACTTTGCTCGCATGAACTTAGATCTACCTTCGTGGTCCGCTCTACATCGGGTATGATACTTGGTCACTACAGCTACCCTCTGCCACTGAACTACCTCTCCGGTCATATACTCACTCTATGACTCCTAGTACCGGGTTCACATGGACACTACCTTGTCGGGTCACTTTCTCTCACACATCCGTTCATCCTCCTGCTGCTCTCTCGGGTCTCTGGTGGTCCCACTACATTCTCACTCTTCGCTGTCTCTCTTTCTGTGCTCTGTCTCTGATGTGTCGTCTGTTCAATCATCTCTCTTGCTCCGTCTCAACTTGTTGTTTCTACTCTTCGGTGGGTTCCACTCTCTTATATACCTTCTCTCACTGTCGTCTCTCTATCTTTACCTCTCTCTGCCTCTCTCTCTCAACTCTCGTGTCTTCTCCTCTCTCTAAATAGTCTCGATCTGTTCACACTTCATCTTCTAAGTCATCTCTCTTCACTCCTCTACTGAATAAAGTCTCTCTGTGTCTGACTCTCTGGTCTTGGCTCAGTGACCTCTCTCAACTTGTGTTCTAGCTCTGTTGCTCTTCTTCGTGACCTCTGTCTCTGTCTTTCGTGTCAATCATCTCTCTCTCTTTTTAATTCATTGGGAGGGTTTATG
>NC_036866.1:7138992-7140668 GCF_002910315.2 Salvelinus sp. IW2-2015
CTTTATTGGGAAACAAATGTTAACATTGCCAAAGCAAGTGAAGTAGATAATAAACAAAAGTGAAATACACAATAAAAAAAGAAAATGAACAGTAAACATTACACCCACAAAAGTTCCAAAAGAATAAAGACATTTCAAATGTCATATTATGTCTATATACAGTGTTGTAACGATGTGCATATAGTTAAAGTACAAAAGGGAAAATAAAAACATAAATATGGGTTGTATTTACACTGGTGTTTGTTCTTCACTGGTTGACCTTTTCTTGTGGCAACCGGTCACAAATCTTGCTGCTGTGATGTCACACTGTGGTATTTCACCCAGTAGATATGGGTGTTTATCAAAATCGGGTTTGTTTTCAAATTATTTTGGGGTCTGTGTAATCTGAGGGAAATATGTGTCTCAAATATGGTCATTCTTTTGGCAGGAGGTTAGGAAGTGCAGCTCAGTTTCCACCTCATTTTGTGGGCAGTGTGCACATGGCCTGTCTTCTCTTCAGAGCCAGGTCTGCCTATGGTGGCCTTTCTCAATAGCAAGGCTATGCTCACTGAGTCTGTACATAGTCAAAGCTTTCCTTAAATTGGGTCAGTCATAGTGGTCAGGTATTCTGCCACTGCGTACTCTCTGTTTAGGGCCAAATAGCATTCTAGTTTGCTCAGTTTTTTTGTTAATTCTTTCCAATGTGTCAAGTAATTATCTTTTGGTTTTCTCATGATTTGCTTGGGTCTAATTGTGTTGGTGTCCTGGGCTCTGTGTGGTCTGTTTGTGTTTGTGAAAAGAGCCCCAGGACCAGCTTGCTTAGGGGACTCTTCTACAGGTTAATCTCTCTGTAGGTGATGGCTTTGTTATGGAAGGCTTGGGAATCGCTTCCTTTTAGGTGGTTGTAGAATTTAACGGCTCTTTTCTGGATTTTAATAACTAGAGGGATTCGGTCTAATTCTGCTCTACATTTTTGTGTTTTACACTGAGGATATTTTTGAAGAATTATGCATGCAGAGTCCCCATTTTGTGAATTCTTAGTTGGTGAGCGGACCTTACAGCCATAAAGGGCAATGGGTTCTATAACAGATTCAAGTATTTTTTGCCAGATCCTAATTGGTATGTCGAATTTTATGTTCCTTTTGATGGCATAGAAGGCATTCTTGCCTTGTCTCTCAGACCTGATGTTTAGGCCAAGGTACGTATAGTTTTTTTGTGTGTTCTAGGGCAACTGTGTCCAGATGGAATTTGTATTTGTTGTCCTGACAACTGGACCTTTATTTGGAACACCATT
The DNA here is from genome assembly GCF_002910315.2 of Salvelinus sp. IW2-2015. Classification (NCBI taxonomy): domain Eukaryota; kingdom Metazoa; phylum Chordata; class Actinopteri; order Salmoniformes; family Salmonidae; genus Salvelinus; species Salvelinus sp. IW2-2015. Next base: position 7,140,266 of record NC_036866.1, read on the forward strand.
ATTGTCTTACTGAGATTTACTGTCAGGGCCCAGGTCTGACAGGGGGTCTGTCAGGGCCCAGGTCTGTCAGGGCCCAGGTCTGACCAGGCCCCAGGTCTGACAGGGCCCAGGTCTGACAGGGCCCAGGTCTGACAGAATCTGTGCAGAAGATCTAGGTGTGCAGAAGATCTAGGTGCTGCTGTAGGCCCTCCTTGGTTGGGGACAGAAGCACCAGATCATCAGCAAACAGTAGACATTTGACTTCAGATTCTAGTAGGGTGAGGCCGGGTGCTGCAGACTGTTCTAGTGCCCGCGCCAATTCGTTGATATATATGTTGAAGAGGGTGGGGCTTAAGCTGCATCCCTGTCTCACCCCACGGCCCTGTGGAAAGAAATGTGTGTGTTTTATGCCAATTTTAACCGC
>NC_036866.1:7146542-7149992 GCF_002910315.2 Salvelinus sp. IW2-2015
CTCTCGCCCTCTCACACTCTCGCCCTCTCACACTCTCGCCCTCTCACACTCTCGCCCTCTCAATCTCACCCTCTCCATCTCTCTCTCTCTAACTCAATTCAATTCAATTAACTTTATTGGCATGACGTAACAATGTACATATTGCCAAAGCTTATTTTGGATATTTACAATATAAAAATAAATAAAATGAGAATCAAAATTGTCAACGTGACAACAGTAACAACAATAACCAAGGGTCAAAATAACCATACATTCAACAATAACAATAAGCATACAGTAGAGTACATGTGCAGGTTGATTGGTCTGTCAGACACTGTCCCTCAACTTTTCTCTCTCATCCTCTCTCCCTCCCTCACCCTCTCACCCTCTATCTCTCTGTCACCCTCTTTCTCTCTCTGTCACCCTCTCTCTCTCTCTGTCACCCTCTCTGTGTGTGTCACCCTCTCTCTCTGTGTGTCACCCTCTCTCTCTGTGTGTGTCACCCTCTCTCTCTGTGTGTCACCCTCTCTCTCTGTGTGTCACCCTCTCTCTCTCTCTCACCCTCTCTTCTTTCTCTCCAGTTCACTGGTTCAACTGTTCTCTAGCTAATGGTAATAGAGCACTGCTGAGTCAGTACTGGTTACAGTAAAGCAGCAGTGTAGAGAGACCATTTTATCACCACAGGCCTAATTAACAACACATTTAAGTTAGTATTGCCAATTGTAAAATGTAAGTTGCGCTCGCAATTCAGCTTGTTGTTGCCACTTGTACAATGTCTTGTTGAAGAACAGTAAAACCATTCCTCAACCCTGGTAAACTTTCACTCACTTCTTTCAACCATAAGTCATGTTCAGGTATGTGAAGTATCAGGCTGTGTTAAAGTAGCATAGTGTTATGGGTTGCTACAGCACACATTCTGTCTTAGGGAGCCCTTGCTAGAGATGTGGCCTGGACTGGTTAAACTACATTTATCTAGTGTACAGTAAAGAGTACAGGGCGGCTGGCGAATCGAGACAGGAACATTTTGACAAGTCTCTCTGCAGGCAGCGCCTGACAAGTGTAATAATGAAACCCTCCCTGACACATGCAGACCCCCCCCCCACCCTTTTCCTCTGGAACTTCGTTAGTTGACGAAGCTGAACATGGGTGTAAAACTTTGTTTACTCGCAATTCCCCCCTGGAAATCTTCACCAAGTGTAATGCGGAACGTGACCGTGAGCACGGCCATTTAAGTAATTGGAAAATTGTTTCGCAACTTTTAGTTTGGTCACCCCTTTTTTTTTTCATTTTTTTTTTTCAATTCTAATGACTCTGACCATTTGCATAATTGACATTGGCGGACCCTTTTGGATCGGTTGGCACGGTGGAGCAGGAGCTGGTAGTAGCCAGAAAGGAAAGTCCTAAGTAACGCCCTATATAACTGGATGGGATAAGTGATGGTGATCTGTGACTAGGCGGTATGTCCACAATTATGGCATACTGATTCTTATACTCTATATAATGCATCCTATGTCCGGGTCCAGAAAGTAGGTGCATCTTCATACGGGAAACTAGAGTGTGCATATCTTGACTCAAGCATCCTTAAGTGAGCAATGTGAATGATATCTTGCTGCTGGAGAGCTTAGTGGAATAAGGGGTATAGGTGGAAAACACAATGATTATGATTATGTGATCTATGGAATGGAGGACGTTCACGGACCCCCCCCGCCGCCCCCCCCCCCCCGTGTTGTGGTGTGTGTGTGCTACAGTGTGATGGTGTGATGTAGTTATCGTCAGGGCGGGGGGGGGGGGTCTGCATGTGTCAGGTATGAGGGTTTCATTATTAACTGTCAGCAGAAGTGCCGCTGCCGGGACTGACAAGAGGCGACTGCAATCTTAAAAATATGTCCTCGTCCTGCGAATCTGCCTTACGTCCGCAAGTCCTGTGGACTCTTTACTAGTAGTCACTAGATAATGGTCAGGCTCATACGAACAGTCAGGCCATAATCCTCCAATAGGCTAAGGCGTCGTCCCTAAGATTCAGAATGTTGCTGCCTGTAGTGCATACTCCATAACATGACTCTAGCTACTCTCACTTACCCATCCAGCACTTATACGTTCACTATTCCTAGAACATGCTCCTCTATTGGTTGCAAGAAGCTGAGTGAAAGTTTACAACAGGAGTTGAGGAATGGTTTTAAACTGTTCCCTTTACCACAAGACATGTGTACAAGTGGAACAACAAGCTGAATTGCCGACGCAATTACCATGTTTACAATTGGCAATGTAATTAAATGTGTTTTATTAGGCCTGTGGTGATAAATATGGCCTCTCCCTCATATCAGACACCCTGGCTCTCGCTTTTACTGTAACCAGTTACTCGACTCACAAGTGTCCTATTACCCCATTGCTTAGATAAGTGTGCAACAGTGAACTGGAGAGAAACACAGAATAGTAGACGTGGGTCTGAGCTAGATAAGAAGCACCAACCCGCCAGGCGTACGGACCATCACATCACTTCCACTCTCAACAACAATATCGAACGGAGAACCGGAGCGCCCGAAGACCAGAGCAGATTCCATAAGTCCATCAAACTCTCTCTCTGATCTCTCACTCCCATCACCCACTCTCTTCTTTGCTCTCCAGTTAACTGGGTTCAACTGTTCTACAATAGTAATTCGGTAATACGAGCACTGCTGGTCAGCTACTGGTTTACACGATTAACCAGCATAGCACAGTGTGAGAGACGACATTTTCATATCCACACACCCCACAGGCCTAATTTAAAAACATCAACAAATTTAAGTTTGTATGGCAATTTGTAATGTTAGGTTGCGCCGCATTAGCTTGTTTTGGTTGCATTGTACAATGTCTTGGGGGTTGAAAAGAACCGATAAAAGCGAGCTTAACCATTCCTCAATCCTGGCTAAAACTTTCTTCCAACTCCACTATCTTCTCCAACGCATAAGTCATGTTCAGGTATGTGAAGTATTTAGGCTGTTTAAAGTAGCATTAGGTGTTTGGGTCTGTACCTAACATGAACACAATTTATATAGTTTAGCGCGATCTGGTCTTTTAGGTGAGCCCTCTTGCTAGGAGATGTGTTGGGCATGGAAAGCTGTGGTTGAGCTAAACAAAGATTATCTCTAGTGTAACGTAAGAGTTACAAATTAGCAAAGGGAGGGACCCGGGGTCACATGGCGCCAAGTCGCGGGCGGGTCCATTGGCGATCGGAGAACAAGAGGATCACCATTTTTGTTGGTTGTTGGCGGGCAATGCAAGAGTTCCGATCGCCATTAGCTTCGATCTCTATCCCTTCTGGCAGGAGGGTGACCAAGCTCTCTGGTGTTCTGGTTTGTAATAATGAAACCCGATCCGCCCTCCTGATCCAATGCACGCCCCCCCCCCACACCACCACACAAACACAAACACATCAACACACACAACGAGCTGCACGGGGGGGGGGGGGGGGGGTCCGTTCTTGCTGTCTCG
>NC_036866.1:7150017-7153028 GCF_002910315.2 Salvelinus sp. IW2-2015
CTGCGTCCTCCATTCCGATCATAATCAATCATTTGTGTTTCCACACCACCCCTATGGTCTCAACAAGCTCTCCAGCAGCAGTATCATTCACATGTCACTTAGACTGAGTCAAGATGGCACCCTATTCCCTATGAAGTGCACTACTTTCGACCCGGGACCATAGGATGCACTATATAGAGTATAGAGAATAGGATGCCATTTTGGACATACCCCTAGTCACTAGATCACCATCACTTATCCCATCCAGTATATGGCGTATAGACTTCCTTTCTGGCTACTGACCAGCTCCTGTCCCACCGTGCCAACCGATCCAAGAAGGGTCCGCCAATGTCAATTATGCAAATGGTCAGAGTCAATTAGGAATGTAAARAAAAAAAWGAAAAAAAAAAGGGTGACCAAAACTAAAGTGTTGCAGAACAATTTCCAATTACTTAAATGGCCGTGCTCACGTGTCACGTTCCGCATTTACACTGTGGTGAATATTTTCCAGGGGAGGAATTGCGAGTAAACAAAGTTTTACACCCATGTTTCAGCTTGTCAACTAACAAGTCCAAAAAGGGGGGGGGGGACAAGCTGCAGTTTGGGGGTTGGGTGGAAGGAGAGATGGAGGAGGTTGGGGACATTCTCCCCAGCAGGGTCTCTAAGGGCCTTTCAGTGGGGCTCTAAGGGAGGCCTGTTAGCGGTGACTTTAGCACATCGTTATGGAGGACAGATGAAACTGAGTCTGGAAGTGATGGCAGGTCCTCCCCACACATCGCCCAGTGGGTGGGCCTGTAGCTAATCTGGGTCAAATATGCAAATGTGGTGACGTGGGAGGGGACGAGAGGGGAGACTGGAGGCTGACTTCAGACAGCTGGCGGGAGATGGAGAAAGGGAGGGAGGGAGGGAAGGAGAGATGAGAGAGAGAGGGAGCAGTGGGCTCCATTGTGGTTTGGGCATGCATGAGGGGCTGCATGCCCAACAGAAAAGCTCTCTGGATTAGTTCCACTTTGCAAATCGCGTTGGTTCGCTAGCTTTTTCTTCCCCCACCTTGTAGTTCTATTTCACTGCCAACTTTTCCTTAAAAAATATATTTTATACAAAGGTGGATTAATTTAAAAAGAAAAGAAAAGGCCTCCCTTATTATGACGGGCGGTTTGTGGGGAGAGATATCAACAGGTAGCTGTGTGAGTGTGAGTGCGCGTGCATGCATGCCTGCATAAATCCGTGGGAGGAGAAGGCTGAGGAGTGTTTTAATAGCTCTTTTGAAGACGAGAAGTCGAGCTAACGAACCGTGCGGCTCGCGAGTCTTTGTTTGCCAAATTGTGGTGCCCTGCGGCTACACCTACGTCTCTCGGCTCAACGGGTTCGGCTAACATTTCAGGAGGGAAAGTGGTGCGTGAAGAAGAATCTCTGAGTATGATAAATCAATTACAGTTGAAATTGGTACCACAGGGCGGTTAAAGTCAACCAAATAGATATGACAACCGTCTCGACTGATGAAGATTAATGAACACCATCATTTTAGCCTTTTATGTTAGTGTAGAACAAAACATCCCAAATCTGATAGTTATACCACATAATGACACGACTTAACCTGACAGTTATACCACATAATGACACGACTTAAGTAACCTGGACAGTTTCATATAACCGTAACAACTGAACTACTGTACTTTAACCTGACAGTTATATCAGCATAGATGTGACATACGACTTAACCTCGAAGTTATACCACAGTAATGACAGACGTACTTAACCTGTCAGTTAATTCCACATAGTATGACACGACTTAACTGACAGTTATATGATCCACATAATGACACGGATTAAACCTGATCAGTTGATAACCACATTAATGACAGTGTTACGACTTAACCTGACAGTTATTAGCCACATAATGATTACGTACTTAAAGCCTGATAGTTTATGGATGCCACATGAATGACACGACCCTTAACACCTGACAGTTATATTGTCGTCAATGTTAATGAGCTTCACGACTTACCTAACAGTTTATATTCGACATAATGACACGACTTAATCGTGACGAGTTATACCACGAGTAATGACTAACGACTTTAACCTGACAGTTGTATACCCACATAATTGACACGACTTAACCTAACAGTTCTATCCACACGTAATTGACAAACGGACTTAATCTGATAGTTATAATCCCACATAATGACATCTAATTTTAATCTGATAGTTATAGCACTTAATAAATGACACGATTTAATCTATAGTGTATACACTAAATGACAAACATACTTAATCTGACAGTTATAGCACTTATGACAGCAAATTAAATCCTGACAGGTTGATATTACCACATTAATTGACAAGCCGAACTTGTAACCATAAACAGTTTTATACCACTAATGAACGACGACTTTAATTCTAGACAGTATATTCCACATTAATTGAACACGACTTAAACCTGACAGTTAAGTATAATACCACATAATTAGACAAGTTTAATTCTGATAGTATATTCCATCATAATGACAACGATTGTAATCTGATAGTTATACCTTACTTAATGACACCAACTTCAATCTTACACGTTATACCACTTAAGTGACACAAAGTTATATTCTGACAGTTATACACAATAAAATGACACATTTAATGTCTGACATGTTTAATAGATTGCACTTAATGACACAGATTAATTCTGAAGTTTTACCACATAATGACATGATTTAATCTGACAGTTTATATGCCACATAATTGACAGCGATTTAAATCTGAAGTTTATAACTCACTTAATGTAAAGCTTACTTAATCTGACAGTTAAAGCCCAGATAATGACAATGATTTCATCTGACAGGTTTATACCACTTAGATGACACGATTTAATCTGATAGGTTATACCCATCTGACTTATAATCTGGACTAAGGTTAAACCCATGTAGTAACTGACACGACCTTAATCTGACTCTAGTTATGACGACATAAATGACACGACCTTGATATATCTGATAGTTATACGGCATTTTAATGGTGGAGGGGAGGAGGGAGGAATG
>NC_036866.1:7153128-7154507 GCF_002910315.2 Salvelinus sp. IW2-2015
TGTGTCAGCGTCTTTACAGTACTATCCAGTGTGTCAGCGTCTTTACAGTACTATCCAGTGTGTCAGCGTCTTTACAGTACTATCCAGTGTGTCAGTGTCTTTACAGTACTGACAGTGTGTCAGCGTCTTTACTGTCCCGACAGTCCACTAAGCTAGCTGTGGGTGTCTGTGTTGAAAGGTGTGATGTGTCAGGTGTCAGGGGGGGTTTTCTGGGGATGTCAGGGGGTTTCTGAGGTGTCTGTTGGAGGTGGAATGGGTAAGGAGCGGGGGAATTTGTAGGTGGGAAAGGTAAAGGAGAATTAGACTTTTGGTGAAAACATAAGCCGCAACAACAGCCTCCATCGCTCATAAACCAGGGAAAAAAACATACACTTGACGGACAATTTTTTTGCCCCACCTGAGAATGTTTAACAGTGTCATTAGCGGTGACAGCAATGATGGAAGTGACGTTTAACAAGCGCCGTTCTTGTGGGGAAGAAGTTGGCTCCTCTCCTATTTATGGTTTTTACTGCTGCCAAAATGGCAGAGGAACATACCCTCTGGGTGATTTAGCTGCTGCTGGCTTGTATCGATCTGACAGATAAAATTGTTGGGAGTGGGATAAATATTACCTATCTCCACTTTGGGAGTCGGAAGAAGAGATATGACTCTAGGCCTGCTAGGGTGACAGGATGACAGGGCCTGGTATTCCTGCTACTCATAGATTGAAAGCTGATTCACTGAAAAGGGTTGCTTGTGTTCTTCTGAAATGGGTACAAGAGGTTTGCCAGAGCACTGAAATAGTTYCAAGATTAGGTAGTTGTTTTAACAAGGCTGAGGTAAAAACTAACCATGGCGTTTTCTTCTCTCTCTCTGGTATAGGCGATTGCTGGATAGAGAAATCAGACCGAGTACTTCCAGTGAAGTATAAATACCAAATGTTTATCTCTAAAATAAAGATTTTTTTAAAGGCTTTGATCAGTCGGAGAGTGCTATGGTCCATTACCGAAGAAATCTACGACGCGGAGAAACGTTAAAAAAAAACCGTTCAGATCGTACATGAATCGAACATGAAACGGGCGCAAAAGCGCTGAAAAAAAGTAGAGTGCGTTGCTCAAAAAAATAAATAAATGCCCATCAATTTCCCTCCACTCACAAGACAAAGTAAACAATTTAGAGAGAACTTGTTTGCATTCTGCTCAGCGTTTGTGGTCTGCTTCAACAGCTTAAAACAAAAGCAATCTGGAGGCCCGAGGAACAAAACATCCCCCCAGCAACCGAGCAGAGGCGGCTGAAAGCGGAGGGTTCAGCGGGGATAAGGGACTGGGTGCTGCTGGGTTTGGGTGGGGGGGTATTTTCACACAGCCCCCCCCCCATCCCCCCTCCCGCCCCCATATTCT
>NC_036866.1:7160512-7167422 GCF_002910315.2 Salvelinus sp. IW2-2015
CACGCCTTTCCCCCCTCGCTAATTAAATATGCAAATTAGGCGTGAGACCCAGAATCTGTGTGTCACATCTGCAATCACTCCCTGTTGAGGACCCTCAAAGCTCCTGTTGAGGACCCTCAGAGCTAAGAGAGCGGGGGATGACAAAAAACCTGCCTGATTCAAACAAAAAGAGAAGAAAAAAACACACAGAAACACACACATTAAACAACAAACAGCTCGGCACAAACAAGGCCTGTTCACGTTGCCTTCAGCCTCTATACAAGTCCCCTAACAAGGCCTGTTCACGTTGCCTTCAGCCTCTATACAAGTCCCCTAACAAGCCGCTCTTACTCTTTGTCTCCCGCCGTCTGAGGGGAGGAGGAGAGGAGGACTAAAGCCAGGGGCCACGTCTGGCATAGGGCTCGCTCACCTCCCACCCTCACTACTACGGCTAAGGCCCCCCCTACAGCACCATAGATCAACGTCCGGATAAGGGGCCATTCATTATTGTTACAGCATTATGAATATGCACTGTCATGGAATTTATCGGCCCTCATTGGAGGCATTAATAGATTACAGAATTAATGTCACAGCTCCTTCTACGAGGGCCAATAACTTCATATGACTAATTAACCGTCCGAGCTGCACGAGGCTGTAATTTCATGGCCGTCACGAGACCGAGAAAGTCGTATTCATTACTTCACACTGTAGCAAAACAGTTTGCTACAGGCTGTAACTATGGTGCATACGTTACATTTCTATACCGTCTTTAATAAGACCTGGTTAGACCAGAAACGCGCTTGCCCACAGGGCCTCTAAATTTTTATGAGCAGGCCCTCGTCTCTTAAACGGGCCAATCTTAAACACTATTAAACACACACTCTCTCAGGTCATCCCTGTGTCTGTGGTCGCCTGCCTCCCTCTCCTCTCTTTCTCWGCTGCACTTACTTTCTGCAGTCTTTCTCTGTATCTGCCCCCCCCACCTTTTTCAAGATTTGTTTCTTTCCTTATCTCCAGTTCCAGCTCTCACTTCCTCCATTCCTTCAGTCTCTGTGTACCCTCTCCTTCCCATAGTTATCTCTCGCTCTTTCGCTCTTCAGTCTCTGTGTACCCTCTCCTTCCCATAGTTATCTCTCGCTCTTTCGCTCTTCAGTCTCTGTGTACCCTCTCCTTCCCATAGTTATCTCTCTCTCTTTCGCTCTTCAGTCTCTGTGTACCCTCTTCTTCCCATAGTTATCTCTCTCTCTTTCGCTCTTCAGTCTCTGTGTACCCTCTCCTTCCCATAGTTATCTCTCTCTCTTTCGCTCTTCAGTCTCCCGCTCTCTTGCTATCCAGTCTCTCTCTTTCTATCCAGTCTCTCTCTTTCTATCCAGTCTCTCTTTTTCTATCCCTCTCCCCCTCTCTTCTTGCTTTCCCTCCCTCTCTCTGAGCCCTTGCTGAGAGGGGAACAGCGCCTGGCCCGCTCCGCCCGCCCAGCGTCATTATGCATCTGCCAAACCTCTGTACCTCTACCCAGTCCCCCTCTCTCCCTCTCCGCCCGTCTCTCTCTCGCCCGCCCGCTTTCCCACCAAGTGCTCGAAGCTGTAATCCAATTGTGTGTTAAAATCCTGCTTTCTAAAGGCCCTTTTACACACTGAGCCCAGGAACACACAGACCAATAAAAGAGGAGGCAGAAACGTCATTCAGAAATACAAACAGCCCTTTCTGTCTGCCATCAATGGAAGGTGAAGCCACAGGGATTGGCTTATTGTTTACACAAGTATCGTCTCCTCTCGTCTGCCTCACAAGCTTTTCTTCAAGCCGAGGGTCGAGCCTGGGCTTTGTTAAACGATTGTGGTGGATTCGCCAAACCTCCGGATTTTTGGGGTTATTCCTGTAAACCTCTACCCCCACCATTGGCCCAACCCGCTTATTGACCCCCCACCTCCTCCACTCCCTCCAACACCCCCTCCTCCACCCTCCCGTCCTATGAATGAAATGGTACATGACCTGAGAGTCACTCAAGAACAATCCCACCCGGGACACTTGATGTGGCTTTTGGCTTCTACCAACAATTTTTTTTATTTTTCTTTCTTTATTTTTTATTATTATTTTTTTTTATCCCCTTTTCTCCCCAATTTTCGTGGTATCCAATCACTAGTAATTACTATCTTGTCTCATCGCTACAACTCCCGTACGGGCTCGGGAGAGACGAAGGTCGAAAGCCATGCATCCTCCGAAGSACAACCCAACCAAGCCGCACTGCTTCTTAACACAGCGCGCCTCCAACCCGGAAGCCAACCGCACCAATGTGTCGGAGGAAACATCGTGTACCTGGCCCCCTTGGTTAGCACGCACTGCGCCCGGCCCGCCACAGGAGTCGCTGGAGAGCGATGAGACAAGGATATCCCTACCGGCCAAACCCTCCCTAACCCGGGCGACGCTATGCCAATTGATGCGTCGCCCCACGGAAACCTCCCCGGTCGCGGCGGCTGCGACAGAGCCTAGGGCCGCGAACCCAAGACTCTGGTGCGCAGCTAGCACTGCGAATGCAGTTAGCCCAGTAGGACCACTGCGCCACCCGGTGAGGCCCTGGCTTCTACCAAACTAAAAACTCAGCAAAAAAAGAGAAACATCCTTCTCACTGTCAACTGCGTTGATTTTTCTTTTAAAACTTAAACATGTGTAAATATTTGTAGAACATAACAGATTCAACAAACGAGACAATGAAACTGGACAAGTTTCCACAGAACATGCTGACTAACAGAAATACTGATAAATGAGTCCCTGAACAAAATAGTGGGCGTCAAAAGTAAAAGTCAGTATCTGTGTGGCCGAACCAGCTGACATTACAGTACTGGCAGTGCGAATCTCCTTCTCCATGGATGTCTGCCGACCAATTGCACAGACTTGCATGTGAGCACCTCTTATGCCGTCGTCCCACCACTTTATACCCCAAAAAGCACCTGCAAGTTCCCCGGACATTTCTGGCGGGAATGCCCGAGCCCCTCACCCTCCGATCCAACAGGTCCCAGACGTGCTCAATGGATTGAGATCCGGATCTTCGCTGGCCATGGCAGAACACTGACATTCCTGTCTGGTTCAGGAAATCCACGTCATGTTGGAGGGTCATGTCAGGATGCAAGCCTGCAGGAAAGGGGTACCACATGAGGGAGGAGATGTCTTCCCTGTAAACGCACAGCGTTTGAGATTGCCTGCCATTGACAACAAGCTGCAGTCCGATGATGCCTGTGAACCACCGCCCCCAGACCATGACGGACACTCACCTCCAAATCGATCCCGCTCCAGAGTACAGGCCTCGGTGTAATGCTCATTCCTTCGACGATAAACGCGAATCAGACCATCCCCCCTGGTGAGACAAACCACGATTCGTCAGTGAAGAGCACCTTTTGCCAGTCCTGTCTGGTCCAGCGACGGTGGGTTTGTGCCCATAGGCGACGTTGTTGCCGGTGATGTCTGGTGAGGACCTGCCTTACAACAGGCCTACAAGCCCTCAGTCCAGCCTCTCTCAGTCTGATCACTGATGGAGGGATTGTGCGTTCCTGGTGTAACTCGGGCAGTTGTTGTTGCCATCCTCTACCTGTTCCACAGGTGTGATGTTCAGATGTACCGATCCTGTGCAGGTKTTGTTACACGTGGTCTGCCACTGCGAGGACGATCAGCTGTACTTCCTGTCTCCCTGTAGCGCTGTCTTAGGCGTCTCACAGTACGGACATTGCAATTTATTGCCCTGGCCACATCTGCAGTCCTCATGCCTCCTTGCAGCATGCCTAAGGCACGTTCATGCAGATGAGCAGGGACCCTGGGCATCATTATTTTGGTGTTTTTCAGAGTCAGTAGAAAGGCCTCTTTAGTGTCCTAAGTTTTCATAGCTGTGACCTTAATTGCCTACCGTCTGTAAGCTGTCAGTGTCTTAACGACCGTTCCACAGGTGCATGTTCATTAATTGTTTACGGTTCATTGAACAAGCATGGAAAAAAGTGTTTAAACCCTTTACAATGAAGATCTGTGATGTTATTTGGATTTTTACAAATTATCTTTGAAAGACAGGGTCCTGAAAAAGGCACGTTTCTTTTTTTGCTGAGTTTAGAACACCAGTTCTAATCAAGATGGAGATAGTAGTGGAAGTAGCTACAGTAAGTAAAAACAGAGTTGGTCACTATAGAGTTAAAACTGTGAAGACAGAAGACAGGCTACTGCATTTCACAGAGAGGTCCTTTTAGTGCACGGCTGTACAGTACAGATTCTTCAACACAGACAGAAAGACAATATCTAGCCTGCCTGCAGCAGTTAGTAGGACTAGGAGAGAGTACATAGGGGTGAGTTTGTTTCGGCCTGCGTTCCCTGTGTCCAGTGTTTGGCTAACCTTGACCTCCCTCCAGGCACTCCATATTTAATAAGCYCAGTGTTTACATAGAGCCCCTCTGCTTCTCATCTATAGAGCCTAACGCTCTGTGTGTGTGCTCTCCTGGAGTGTGTGGGCTGTTTACGTGTGTGTGTGTGTGTGTGTGTGTGTGTGTGTTTTTGGGCTCAGAAAGAGGGACAAAGAGTATAAAGTTACGGTGGCTTTGTTTACAGATCCTGTCCTGTCGGCCTGAAACCTAAGGGTCCCCGTTCTGTCAGGTAAAAAGTTGTAAAAAAAGGAAATTTCAGGAACACCTTCCAGTTAGAAAATGTTTTGTGACGTTTCTTGCCCAATGAAGATGGCCCAGGTGTCACGAGAGAATGTTTGATCTGAAGACCCCCGTCATTACATACTGTACATTAAATACAAATGATGTTTTGGTCTGTATTGCGTCTGATTTATGACACAATATCCTGAATTTCAGTAAGTTACTGCACGTTTAAAACCACTGAATAAGAACACCCACACACGCTGGAACCTTATGTTCCAACCACTTAGCAAACAAACAGTGTGTGTGTGTGTGTGTGTGCGCACGTACAAGCTCATATGCCAGCACACACACACACACACACACACAAACACACACACACACACACACACAGCAAGAAGGGATTTCACCAGCCCCTTCACACACTCAATAACACACAGGCTTGAGAGTGAGATATGATTATCTGTGCGGCTGGATAAGGGAGGCCTGTAATGAGATGCTGTACAGCAGCGCTCTCTACAAGCAGACATGACATTCAGCCACCTCATCCTCATCCGGGAGACCCAGGTAATTGAGTGGCACTCAGGCAATGTTAGAACGTTTACGCCGGCAAGAGACACACTGTTGGGTGAGGGCGCACACACACACACACACACACACACACGTGTCCGAGTGCATTCAAATTCCACACACATTCCACACTGCATGCAACACTGCCATGGGGGTGGAGGGTTGCTGGTGTTTACAGTAAGGTTTGGACATACACTGAACATAAATATAAACACAGCATGTAAAGTTCTGGTCCCATGTTTCATGAGATGAAATAAAATATCCCAGAAATGTTCCATACTCACAAAATCTTCTTTCTTTCAAGTTTTGTTCACAAAATTGTTTACATCCCTGTTAGTGAGCATTTCTCTTCTGCCAAGATAATCCACCCACCTGACAGGTATGGCATGTCTAGAAGTTGATTTAAAAAGCATTATCATTACGCAGGTGCACCTTGTGTTGGGGACAATAAAAGGCCACTCTAAAATGTGCAGTTTTGTTACACAACACAATGCCACAGATGTCTCAAGTTTTGAGGGAGCGTGCAATTGGCATGCTGACAGCAGGAATGTCCACCAGAGCTGTTGCCAGAGAATTTTATGTTAATTTCTCTACCATAAGCCACCTCCAACGTCATTTTAGAGAATTTGGCAGTACGTCCAACCGGCCTCACAACCACAGACCACGTATGGCGTTGTGTGGGCGAGCTGTTTATTGATGTCAACGTTGTGAACAGAGTGCCCCATGGTGGGGTTATGGTATGGGCAGGTATAAGTTACGGACAACGAAAACAATTGCATTTGATCAATGGCAATTTGAATGCACAGAGATACCATGATGAGCATGATCCTGGGGCCCATTGTCGTGCCATTCATCCGCCGCCATCACCTCATGTTTCAGCATGATAACATGATCCATGTCGCAAGGATCTGTACACAATTCCTGGAAGCTGAAAATGTACCAGTTCTTCCATGGCCTGCATACTGTACTCACCAGACATGTCACCCATTGAGCACGTTTGGGATGCTCTGGATCGACGTGTACGACAGCGTGTTCCAGTTCCCGCCAATATCCAGCAACTTCGCACAGCCATTGAAGAGGAGWGGGACAACATTCCACAGGCCACAATCAACAGCCTGATCAACTCTATGYGAAAGAGATGTATTGCGCTGCATGAGGCAAATGGTGGTCACAACAGATACTGACTGGTTTTCTGATCCACGCCCCTACCTTTATCTGTGACCAACAGATGCATATCTGTATTCCCAGTCATGTGAAATCCATAGATTATAATGAATATATTTCAATTGACTGATTTCCTTATATGAACTGTTACTCAGTAAAATGTTAGAAATTGTTGCATGTTGTGTTTATATTTTTGTTCAGTATAGATGACAGCCATGGACATTCCCTGTCTACTTTATTTGTCTATTACATTTCAGTAGGTGAAAGAAAATGTGTGTAGGTTCAGGTCATTAACTGTATTTGGGATGTCTCTTCTCCTGTCTGTCACCAGCTCTTCTTCCCAGCATGCATCTACTACCTCCAGAGCTCTCTATTCATCTAGAATCTAGAACTGTTTCAATCTCTACCTCCATCTACACCTCAATCTCTACCTCCATCTACACCTCAATCTCTACCTCCATCTACACCTCAATCTCTACCTCCATCTACACCTCAATCTCTACCTACATCTATACCTCAATCTCTACCTACATCTATACCTCAATCTCTACCTACATCTACACCTCAATCTCTATATACATCTA
>NC_036866.1:7167773-7169496 GCF_002910315.2 Salvelinus sp. IW2-2015
ATCTCTACCTACATCTATACCTCAATCTCTACCTACATCTATACCTCAATCTCTACATACATCTACACCTCAATCTCTACCTACATCTACACCTCAATCTCTACCTACATCTACACCTCAATCTCTACCTACATCTATACCTACATCTATACCTCAATCTCTAACTCTCCTCCACATGGGTGCTTCAGTGTCTTCCCTCCTGGACAACTGGCTAATAAAAGGCAGGGGCTTACTGAGGGAAGAAGAGAACAATACTGCGAGTTAGACCACTTGCTGACTCACTCCCCCCCCTTCCCCCCCAGCAGAGAACATTTCTGCCGTTTCTAGGAAGAGGGTGGAAAAATAAGGGAGTGAGGGTGAGGCTGAGGAGGAGAAATTAGTTCTTGGCCTTTTCCCAGCAAGGCAAAAAAATAAATAAAATACAGCCCAATCCCAGCATTCCCTTGGGGTATTGTGAAACATACAGCCCTGGGCCGCTTTCCATTTACTCTCTCTGTCTCCCTCTCTTTATGTCTATCCCTCTCTCCCCCTCTTTCTCTGTCTATGTGTCTATCTCTCACTCTCTGTCTCCCTCTCTCCATCTATTTATGTATATCCCTCTCCACCTCTCTCTCTCTGTCTGTGTGTCTATCTCTCCCTCCTTCTCTGTCTCCCTCTCTCCATCTATTTATGTCTATCCCTCTCCACCTCTCTCTCTCTGCCCCTTAACCCACCAGTCCCAGCATATAAATAACACACACACACACTCACACACATCACACACACACACACACACACACACACACCACACACCACACACACCAATACACAACACACACACACACACTACACACACACACTTGGCTCACATGTCACAGTTGACCCTCCCTGGATCTTTCTATTTCTGCCCATTAGGGCTACGGAGGTCACGGAGCATCTATACACTCTGTACAGCCTCCACTTCCTCTCTCACAGCCCTATACTATTAGAGACAGAGAGAGGAGACAGAGAGAGAGAACACAGACAGAGGGGGAGACAGAGAGAGGCAGAGAGACACACAGACAGAGAGAGAGGGGGAGAGAGGGATAACATAAAGAGAGGGGAGACAGAGAGATAGACACACAGACAGAGAGAGAGGGGGAGAAGGGATAGACATAAAGAGAGAGAGACAGAGAAGGGAAGCGAGGACAAGAGAGTGAGGCAGACAGAGAGAGGGGAAGGAGAGACACACAGACAGAGAGAGAGGGTGGAGAGGGATAGCACATAAATAGATGAGCAGAAGAGGGAGACAGAGAGTGAGAGATAGACACATAGACAGAGAAAGAGGGGAGAGAGGATAGACATAAAGAGGAGGGAGACAGAGAGAGTAAATGGAAAGCGGCCAGGGCTGTGATGTTTTCACGAATACCCAAGGGATGCGGACTTCGGCTGTATTTTTTTTTTTTTTTTGCTTGCGGAAAAGCCAAAACTAATTTCTCCTCCTCAGCCTCACCCTCACTCCCTTATTTTTCACCCTCTTCCTGAAACGGCAGAACTGTTCTCTGCTGGGGGGTGAGGGGGGGGAGTTGATAGAGGTTCTAATGCAAGTGGGTCCTAACTCGCGTAAATTGTTCTCTTCTTCCTCAGTAAAGCCCTGCCTTTTATTAGCCAGTTGTCCAGGAAGGGAGGAATGAACGCACCCATGTGGAGGAGAGTTAGAGATTGAGGTTAGATGTAGGTTAGATGTAGGTGAGATGAGGTGTAG
>NC_036866.1:7169521-7181411 GCF_002910315.2 Salvelinus sp. IW2-2015
AGAACAGAGAGAGGAGACAGAGAGAGGAGACACACAAGACGACAAGGGGGAGACAGAGAGAGGCAGAGAGACACACAGACAGAGAGAGAGGGGGAGAGAGGGATATACATAAAGAGAGGAGACAGAGAGATAGACACACAGACAGAGAGAGAGGGGGAGAAGGGATAGACATAAAGAGAGGGAGAGAGAGACAGAGAATAGACCAACAGAACAGAGAGATAGAGAGGGGAGAGAGAGGGGGAAGAGATAGACACACAGACGGGAAAGAAAATTACATCACAAGGATAATAACGACTCCTGCATTGGATAAATATTTTTTCTCAGCGTTAATATATTAGTTGGAGAAAGAGAGAGATTTAAATCAGATACAAACAAAACATACTTGTAAAACTGAGTGTACTGTTCCACTCACAGTTATCCGGTGAGCACAGTGATGGAAAAAGCATTCTGCAGCCCCTCCTCCCTCCAAAACACTTATGTCTGACTCTACATACACCAAGCTCTCACCATGGTAACAACTAACAACGTGGAGGGAGAGCTCAGGATAGGAACAGTCCTGTAAAAGCATCAGCCCGGTTTCTAACAAAAATAAAAATGCAACAATTTCTAAGATTTTACTGAGTTACAGTTCATATAAGGACATCAGTCAATTKAAATRAATTCATTAGRCCCTAATCTATWGATTTMACATGACTGGRAATACAGATATACATCTGTTAGTCACAGATACCTTAAAATAAGGTAGGGGCTTGTATCAGAAAACCAGTCAGTATCTGGTGTGACCACCATTTGCCTCATGCAGCGAGACACATCTCCTTCACATACAGTTGATCAGGCTGTCGATTGTGACCTGTGGAATGTTGTCCCTCTCCTGTGTAAAGTTCCTGGATATTGGTAGGAACTGGAACACGCTGTCGTACACATCTATCAAGAGCATCCCAAACAGTCTCAAAGGGTGACATGTCTGGTGAGTATGCAGGTTGTGGATGTTTAGTTTCCAGGAATTGTGTACAGATCCTTGTGGCATGAGGTGATGGTGGCTTATGAATGGCATGACAATGGGCATCAGGATTTCGTCACGGTATCTCTGTACATTCAAATTGCAATCAATAAAATGCAATTGTGTTCGTTGTCCGTAGYCTATGCCTGCCCATACCATAACCCCACCACCACCATGGGGCAACTCTGTTCACAACAGCAGACCGCACATCCACAAAACATCATACACGCTGTCTAGCATCTGTCAGGTACAGTTGAAACCGGAGTCATCCGTGAAGAGCCCACTTCTCCAGCATGCCAGTGACCATCAAAGGTGAGCATTTGCCCACTGAAGTCGGCTACGACGCCAAACAGCATTCAGGTCAAGACCCTGGTGAGGACGATGAGCACGCAGATGAGCTTCCCTGAGACGGTTTCTGACAGTTTGTGCAGAAATTCTTTGATTGTGCAAACCCACAGTTTCATCAGTTGTCCGGTTGGCTGGTCTCAGACGATCCCGCAGGTGAAGAAGCCGGATGTGGAGTTCCTGGGTTAGCRTGGTTACACGTGGTCTGCGGGTTGTGAGGTCGATTGGAAGTACTGCCAAATTCTCTAAAATTACGTTGTAGGCGGCTTATGGTAGAGAAATGATCATTCAACTATCAAGGAACAGCTCTGATGGACATTCCTGTAGTCAGCATACCAATTGCACACTCCCTCGAAATTGAGACATCTGTGGCATTGTGTTGTGTGACAAAATTGCACATTTTAGAGTGGCCTTTTATTGTCCCCAGCACAAGGTGCWCCTGTGTAATGATCATACTATTGAATCCGCTTCTTGATATGCCACACCTGTCAGGTGGATGATTATCTTGACAAAATTAGAGAAAAATAAGCTCTCTGTGTGTCTGGAACATTTCTGGGATATTTTATTTCAGCTCATCAAACATAAAACACTTTACATGTTGCGTTTACATTTTTGTTCAGTGTACATAATTGGGACCCATAAGGCTCTGGTCAAAAGTAGAACGTTAATAGGGAATAGGGTGCCATTTGGGAAGCAACTCTTCCTGAGAGGAAAGTCTAAAATACGACAACACCTTAACTAGAGAAGACCATAGAGAATTATGGGGATGGCCGGCCCTCGGTGACACAGGGGAAGAATGCCGAGAGAGTGTGTGTCTGAATTCGCTGTCGTCCCAGAGCCCAGCTGACAGGCTCCAGCTACAATGCCAAGGTACAGGGTGTGTGTGTGTGGTCAATGGCGTCGTCACACCTGTCTCCATTCCCCCTCCGCCATTTTACAAGCATGAGGACCGATGGGCTGACTGATAGGCCGTCAAGACCAGGAAGTGTCAGTCACCGCCTGTCTGCTCACCTACCAAGGAGCACATGGAAAACATGCGATAGTAGTGGATCTCTCTCTCTCTCCCGCGCTCCGAGTCCCTTTTTCACTCTCGCCTCTCGCTCAGAATTTCCGAAATCTGCAAAAAGGGAAGCCTCGGCTTGCTTATCTTCTCCCGTCCGATCTCTCCCACTCTCTGATTGATTGAAAATAGAAGTCTCGATGCTCTTGGCAGTGCGACAATGAATCCCCCCCAAAAAGACGTGATTCGCTGTTGGCAGCCAACTTTCGCTCTCAGCTTCTTCCTCCACCTCCCCTCTCTCTGTTTCGATCTCAGCCTCCTCCTCCACCTCCCCTCTCTCTGTCTCTCAGCCTCCTCCTCCACCTCCCCTCTCTCTGTTTCGATCTCAGCCTCCTCCTCTACCTCCCCTCTCTCTGTTTCGACAGAGACAGTCCCTGGCTGGAGAAGACTATGGGAGTAAGGATGGTGTAAAAGCTGGAGAATACAGGGCCAGTGGAGCTCTGTACCGCTCCACGGCAAACCTAGACCCTTTCCTCTCTCTCTCCTCGGCCCACTAGGCTTCCGTCCCTCGGCCCACTAGGCTTCCGTCCCAGCATACAGTGAGGTTTTCACATACAGCCCGCAGCGAGGAGGGAAGGGAAAGCCCCGTAGCCACACGCCACCCACCCAGCCACTCAAGCCAGGTCTTCTAGAGCCAGGGTTACCCACCCAAAACCCCTGGGCCCACCCTGACTGACATATACACACACACACACACTCACACACTCACACACAATCAGTTAGACTGCCTGAGAAGGATTATTTTTATTAAAATTGTATTATATCTTATTTGAAATGTAAGTAGCCTACGGTGCCACATATAAATTACTTAACTTCATTATGAAATATGTGTACTGTAAAACATATTTCTTATTGATTTGACAGGCATTTTTTATTTTAATAAAATTGATTTCAAAAGCCTGTCAGTCAATATTGACCCACAAATAATTTTGTTCTGCACGTCTTTCATTTCAGAGAAATCATAAATTACCAATATTTACATATACTACCTTGACTCACAAACTCTTTGCATTTCAACACACATACAGTACATTCAGAAAGTATTCAGACCCCTTGACTTTTTCCACATTTTGTTACGTTACAGCCTTATTCTCAAATGGATAAAATAAAAAAGGTGTTTACATATTTCTGAGGCATATTTGGCAGCGTTTCAGGAAGTTGAATGTGAAGTGCTGCCGATATAGGTGCTTTGTTGTGGTTCTGCAAGCCTTTTTATAGCATTTTTATATTTGACCACTAATGTATACATGAGTGTGAGGCCATGACCTTACACAGTCTGGAGGGTGAGTTTTCTCCATGCATAGTCACGGGTGTGTCTGAATACTGACTACCAAATACACATATATACACCCTTCTTAGAAAATGTGTGAGTGTATATATATATATATATATATATATATATATAATGTAAATATTGGAATACCAATAAACCTACAACACACTATGCTGCATTTCACACAGCCAGGTACAAAATATACCTTTTGCCAAATATTGATAATAATGCACTATTTAGCAGGAGAATCGGGAAGAAATGTACGCTTGCCAACAGCCTCTCTAAGATAGAGGAATTGGAGAGAAAAGTCAAGGATGTCTGGAAAAGAAAACAGCCCTTAGAAAGAGGCTCAATGCTGGAGAGTATACACAGCAGCGCTTAAGGATCAGGGCTGATGCCAACCAAGGCGCTGGGTTGGCATTTCAACCCTTACAGCCCCTGTACTCATAGCCAAATCGACATCTGTAAATCAAAAGCAAAAATGCCAGTCTAATGCCTCGATCATTGTTTTTGCCATAAAATATACAACTATTTGACGACTGGCATTAATGCATTTTTTAGAGCCAGGTAGACAGAACGTGCAGTTTTCTTTTTCATTGTCTTTTTCATGCATCATAGTGAAATATCCCATTGCCGCTGCGCCCAAAGCTCTCCTCGTTGCCCCTCCCAACCGCTTCCATTTTGTGAACATCTGACTGCCTCCATTTTATGGCAGCCCTTTCCTCTTAGAACGGCGTGAATACCGTGCTATCATCGATTCTCCAACAGACAAAGACTGTCGCCAAGACGTTGCACACAGTGTTGTATCGACTGAAAAACAAAGTATTTGTTCCATTAATTACAAATAAAATCCTTGACGAAGAAGATGAAAAGGATTGGCTTTGAATGAGTGCCATCGCTTGCCAAGCAGCCATTTTAAAGCAAGTCAGTCAGTCTCTCTCATATTTGTCTTAATTCTCCTCCTTTCCTCTCTCTCTGTCTCTGTCTCTCTCTCTCTCTCTCTCTTATCGTCAACGTAGCTGTTAAACCATCCTGCCAGGCAAAGCTATACTGAGAGAATCACGTTAGCTGCCTCCATTGTTGGATGACACAGAAGCAGTCGCTGCCAAGAAGTTTGCTGCCAAGTTCAACAACATTCAGATGAAAAAAAAGAGAGCAAGCGTTACAAAAAAAGGAAAAGGCACAAACAGAGAACACAGCAGAACCCAGGACAGAATCTCCAGTGACAACAATGGCTGACATGTCGTGGTATTAGCGCTAACGTTTAGCATTGATGTACCCTTAACCGCATGCCCTGGCAGCCATCTTAAAAGCTTTGGCAACCATTTTGAAAATGCTCGCTGCCTCCTTTGAGTAGTTGTCATTCTCAGAATAAAAGATGCAGTCGGAATTACCACTTATGCTAACGAATATCGTGTTTTCACAAAAGACTATTGCGCACCACCCCCCCAAAAAATGAAAGAGACAGAAAAACAACAGTTTGTTTTCATTTGGAAGAAAGAGGAATCCCAGACTCCTATTTTGCAGAACTCCCCCTCCCCAGAACAAACCTGGCAACCGATACATTTACCATTTTACTGTGCAACAAGATATACTCACCTCTCTACAACATATCAATATGAATTTGACCATAGTACGGCAACACATGTAAGCCCCTTTAACAACAGGCTATTTAGGTAAAGCCACAAATATAGAAACTACAGCTTGTGTTGAATTGTCATAGGTACACAGTGCACTAGCTATCCAGCAGTTACAAATGCACATCAAATACTGACACTGTTCAGGTTGTCACTTGAGCATAAGTCTTGATTGAAAGGCCCATATTAGGTTAAATGGCTCGGAGTCTTGTACATACTTCATGTTTTGTTCCCCAACACGCCTACAACGCTCAAATTACTCAAACAAGCAATTACTTTATGCCATAGCACCTAATGCAGTGTTCAGCAACATACAAATCGAGGCTATCAACACCACTTTTACAGGATATCTCAGTCATCCGTCTTGCCGTGTGTAACACATTTAGCCATGGCTTTAGTGTGTAGACTAACCAGGTACACAGTCATGAATGACTTTCTACTGCTTTTCTGGCAGGTAGCCTAGAGGCTAAGAGCATTGGGCCAGTAACCGAAATGTCACTGGTTTGAATCCCCGAGCTGACTAGGTGAAAAATCTGTCTATGTGCCCTTGAGCAAGGGACTTAACCCTAATTTCTCCTGTAAATCGCTCTGGATAAGAGCATCTGCTAAATTACTGAAATGTTTATGTAAATAACACAATGCCAACTATGGCACAGCAGTTATATATGGAACTCGCAGGTATACAATATCCTTTCCCAGCACAATGAAAATGTAAAAATATAAATGTCTGGGATATAAATGGAAAATAGTACACCTTATTTAATAACACTGTTTTTAGAAATCCGGAAGCTTGTCCTTGGTCTAAAAACGCTCTAACGGAAAGAGTAATGTGACAGGCTGATTAGTGATTCTGGCAATGAAGTGGGATTAGGAGCTACCCCCAATTGAACTAGGCAGCCATGGGTGTGTGGAGGAGGGAGTGTGTGTGTCTCACATAACATACTAGGGTGTGTGTGTGTTTGTGTTGTGTGTGTTGTGTGTGTGTGTGTGGTGTGTGTGTGTGTGTGTGTGGAGCCAGATCAGTAGAAGATACTCTCCCATTGCTGTTCCCTTTATGTATGTATGCTCTGGGGATGATTCCCCATAGCCAGTCTGGGCACTCACTCAGACTACTGCAGCAGCGGATCAATTAAGGGAAGCATGATTAACATTACGGGGGAAGAGAGCAGAGCATCCGGAATAATGGACATCCCGGGAAAAGTGGATTAGGCTGGGATGGAACGTTGACGTGTGGACGAGATATTGTACTGCCTGTGTGAAGGACGCCATGGGCAGCGGCATGACATATGCCGGATTGAAATAGTTTGGAATGCCGTATTGATTCCGCTCTGCCTTACTTACCATAATTATAGCACTGTAATGGATGGCATTACTGAAGTCGGACGGGTTTTTATTGCATTTTTGCTGCTTCCTTCCCTTTTTTTGCTGCCTCACCCTCTTCTCACTGCCTCACCCTCGTCTCCCTGCCCTCACCCTCGTCTCCCCGCCTCACCCTCGTCTCCCCGCCTCACCCTCGTCTCCCCGCCTCACCCTCGTCTCCCGCCTCACCCTCGTCTCCCCGCCTCACCCTCGTCTCCCCGCCTCACCCTCGTCTCCCTGTCTCCCCTGCCTCACCCTCTTCTCCTGCCTACCCTCTTCTCCCTGCCTCACCCTCTTCCTCCCTGCCTCACCCTCTTCTCCCTGCCTCACCCTCGTCTCCTGCCTCACCCTCTTCTCCCTGCCTCACCCTCGTCTCCCCGCCTCACCCTCGTCTCCCGCCTCACCCTGTCTTCCCCGCCTCACCCTCGTCTCCCTGCGTCACCCTCGTCTCCCTGCCTCACCCTGTCTCCCTGCCTCACCCTGTCTCCTGCTCAAAAGTAGGGGGAACAAACTCAAATCCTCAAAGCTTTTGTTTTAAGGCAGGGGTGTCAAAGTCAAATGGACGGAGGGCCAAATAAAAAATTTAGCTACAAGCCGGGAGCCGCGCGGACGTTCGAATGTTCATTGAAAAATTTTTAATGACGCATATAGTCTAGTGGAACCTAATTGAACCTACTGCAAAACCTAAACAACATATATTCCAATATTTGAATCTAGATAAATAAAAGCATCATTTTCTTTATGGCTCTGTCAGTAATATCTTTAATTTTCAACAGACCACAAAAGACAATTTCCTTAATATAAAAATCCCCATAACATAACATTAAAATTGAAAGAAACCGGTATTCAAGGCACCATCAGTAGCCTATAGTTTTCTAATTTAGCAAAAGTGGGTAAATTTACTTCAAAGAAAAAAACAATATAATAGCAATTTTCTATTCATCCACTCAACTGCAAATATTTTTAAAATATAATTGGATTGAAATTACCAATAAAAAAAAGTGCAAAAATCTATTAATCAAAAAACAAACACTTGGTTTAAGGAAATAACAGCAGTGAAAAACAAATATTAAACTTTAACTTTTAAAACTTTGAATCTGAAGTAAAAAACTCTAAATAATGCTGATTGCACAGTAATGTTCACTTGTTTTGAGGTTGAGGGTGATAACTTGGTGTTGTCCCCATCTTTTCCACAAGTTCATCAATGTTCGGGTAAGGCTCTGAGCTGAGGAAAATTCCTCAGAATTGAGTGGAGGTGGTTCAGCAGTAAGTCGACTTCTGTGTTGAGTTTTGTTCAGGTTCATCAAAGAAAACAGTTGGTTACACAGGTATGTGCTTGCCCAAACATAGACAACGTTTGAGCAGCCTGGATCGCAGCTGGGGACATTTGTCGGGGAGGAAACGGGCGAACTCCGCAGCACCCACTGCGCATATTTTGCCCATCAGTGCATCATTGGCATTGGAGGTCAATCAACCTCCATTTTGGAGGGTTTGGCTGGTGAGCTTTCCACGTCAACCAGCAAATGGGGTTAACCGAAGGGGGGGCCAAAGGTTCCAACCTGCTTTTTTGTGCTTCAAAGTCAGCAAATCGGCGGTCGAAAGTCAGCGGCAAGCATACCTATTTATCAGCCAACTGTTGCGCTCGGGGAACGCAGCTGGTAGAGAGCTTCTCTTTCCATGGTCTGTCAAGCTGGGAAAGTGGCTAAAATTTCTTTCCGCCATCTGCGTCTCCCACAGAGTCAGTTTTGGTTTTTAAATTGCCTTTCACTGTTACTGTACATATCAGAGATGACATGAATCCCGACCCTGCAGCTGCAGTTCATTGCATTCAAGATGGACTCGTAATGTCACACCAGAAAAGCGCATTTCACCATTAGGAAAACATTTCGTCTCGGAAGTTTGTGTTGTGTCTTTTCCTTTGCTGTCCAAGACAGACAAATCTCCCTCACGAAGCTCGAAACATCTTTGAAGCACCTTTTCCCCTGGCTTAGCCATCGCACCTCTGTGTGATAAGGCAAATCACCATGCCTCCGTTTTCTAAGCTCCGTCAGGAAATGCCTTGAACTGGCGGTGATTGCAATTGTTGGGAAATGTAGTATTGGTGCGTGTAAAAGATCTGCGGGCTGCCGGCTTGCTGCGGTCTGCGGGCCGGTTCTAATAATAAATCAAGATCATCCCAGGGGCCGTAAAAAACCTTCTCGCGGGCCGGATGTGGCCCGCGGGCCTTGACTCTGACATATGTGTTTTAAGGTCTCGATTTGACAGTTGGAAGTGTTGGAATTTGGGAAAGAGGGGTCTTCTCCCCACATCAACAACTAGTGATAATGGTAAACATGCCTCGTCTGGTCCTAGTCTGGGAAAATAAATCATGCTTTTCATCCGATGCCACACTAGTCCCCCCCCCCACATTCCCCCTCCCTTCTCTCCCCTCTGTCTGTAGAGTCTCTATGCCGGCTCTGATCCCCTGAAGAATGCCAGCGAGGGGAGTCAATATCAGCTCCGCAGAGACACAAAGTGCCGACTTACAGCTGGAAAGAAGAGGAGCCCCCTCAAGCCATTGATAAGTAGAAAACGGGCCGAGAACAAGACTCCTCTGGCCCAGACAATGGGCTTCCTGTGAGGCTACAGTTACCCCAGGAGGGGAGGGGGAAGAGAAGAGGGAAAATGGCAATAAGAAGAGACAGAGGGAGGGAGATGGAGAGACGTAACAGAGAGAAGAGCAGACACCATGCTTGTGAGTGTGTGTGTGGTAACTAAGTGGCACGCTACTGCTTGATACAGTTCCAAGGTTCAACATCTCTCTCTGTACTGTCTGGGTAGGCCCATGCAAGTGAATCTAGCATAAATCCACGACACATGAACCACACAGTGAGACCTACTCTAGGTAACCTACCACTACTTTGTCCAATCACGTTACCCCCTGTACACAGGAAATTAATTCCAGTGCTCCGGTACATTCTACCTTTTGTTAMGTTACAGTCTTATTCTAAAATGGATTAAATAGTTTTTTCCCCTCATCAAACTACACACAATACCCCATAATGACAAAGCAAAAACAGTTWAAAWWWTTTTTTTTGCAAAYGTCTTAAAAATAAAAACTTTAAATATTTACATATGTATTCAGACCCCTTACTCAGTACTTTGTTGAAGCACCTTTGGCAGCGATTACAGCCTCAAGTCTTTTTGGGTATGACGCTATAAGCTTGGCACACCTGTATTTGAAGAGTTTCTCACATTGCTCTCTGCAGATCCTCTCAAGCTCTGTCAGGTTGGATGGAGAGCGTTGCTGCACAGCAATTTTCAGTTCTCTCCAGAGATGTTCGACCGGGCTCTGGCTGGGCCACTCAAGGACATTCAGAGACTTGTCCCAAAGCCACTCCTGCATTGTCTTGGCTGTGTGCTTAGGGTCATTGTCTTGTTGGAAGGTGAACCATCGCCCCAGTCTGAGGTCCTGAGTCTTCTGGAGCAGGTTTTCATCAAGGATCTCTCTGTACTTTGCTCCGTTCATCTTTTCCTCGATCCTGACTAGTCTCCCAGTCCCTGCCGCTGAAAACATCCCCACAGAAAACAACAGTCGCTGCTGAAAAACATCCCCACAGCATGATGCTGCCACCACCATGCATCACCGTAGGGATGGTGCCAGGTATCCTCCATACGCGACACTTGGTATTCAGGCCAAAGAGTTCAATCTTGGTTTCATCAGACTGGAGAATCTTGTTTCTCATGGTCTGAGAGTTTTTAGGTGCCTTTTGGCAAACTCCAAGCGGGCTGTCATGTGCTTTTTTACTGAGGAGTGGCTTCTGTCTGGCCACTCTACCATAAAGGTCTGATGGTGGAGTGCTGCAGAGATGGTTATCCTTCTGGAAGGTTCTCCCATCTCCACAGAGGAACTCTGGAGCTCTGTCATAGTGACCATCGGGTTCTTGGTCACCTCCCTGACCAAGGCCCTTCTCCCCTGATTGCTCAGTTTGGCCGGGCGGCCAAAGTTCCAAATTTCTTCCATTTCAGAATGATGGAGGCCACTGTGTTCTTGGGGACCTGTATATAATGCAGGCTATAGTCCATCTATACATGCCTATGATATTTACTGCAATTTCTATGTATAGGCCTACAAAGTAACCCGGATAGACTTCCATTCAAGAGAACAGACATGCTGTACAGTAGTTTTTTCTTCATTGTTGTTGTTGGTGGAGTATTCTCAGGTGGGAGGCCAGGTGTGTGGGAGCGGAGCATCTGTTTTGACATCTCCTCCTGTGTAGTGGGAGAGGACAGGAGAGCGCCGTGCTGAAGAGGATAGGAGAGGAGGAGAGGAGAGCCCCGTAATGAAGAGAATAGGAGAGGAGGAGAGGAGAGCCCCGTGCTGAAGAGAATAGGAGAGGAGGAGAGGAGAGCCCCATGCTGAAGAGGAGAGGAGAGCCCCATGCTGAAGAGGATAGGAGAGGAGAGGAGAGCCCCATGCTGGAGAGGATAGGAGAGGTGGAGAGGAGAGACCCGTAATGAAGAGAATAGGAGAGGAGGAGAGGAGAGCCCCATCCTCATCCAGCATGGGGTCTGCCTCTCCACCATCGTCCTAATCCTCTTCATTATCGGGTCATCTCCTCTCCTCGCTCTCCTAATCCTCATCCAGCATGGGGCTCTCCCTCTCCTCCTCCTCCGATCCTCTCAGCAGCGAGGGCTCTCCTCTCCTCCTCTCCTATCCATTTTCAGACACCGGGCTCGTCCTCTCACCACCCTTCTCTCGTATCCTCTTCCAGGCACGGGCTCTCCTCTTCCCACCTCTCCTTATTCTCTCCAGCATGCGGGCTCTCCTCTCCTCCTCTCCTAGCCTCTTCAGCACGGGGCTCTCCTCATCCACCCTCTCCTATCCTCTCCAGCATGGGGCTCTCCTTCCTCCTCTCCTATCCTCTGTTCATTACGGGTCTCATCTCTACCTCCTCCTTTCTATCCTCTCTCAGCACGGGGGGCTCCTCCTCTCCACCTCTCCTATCCTTCTTCATGTACAGGGGTCTCTTCTCTGCTCCTTCTCCCTATGCTTCTCCTCCTTTATCCTCTTCCGCATGGGAGCTCTCTCTCCCTTCCTTAGCTCTTCAGCACGGCTGCTCCTCCTTCCTTTCTATTCCCTCATTCAGGCACTGGGGCTCTCCTCTGCATCTCTCTCCTATTCTCTCCAGCACGGGGCTCTCCACCTCATCTACCTCTCATCTATCCTCGTTTCG
>NC_036866.1:7181436-7188708 GCF_002910315.2 Salvelinus sp. IW2-2015
CTCTTCATTCAGGTCTTCTCCTTCTCCTCCTCTCCATATACCTCTCCGCATGGGCGCTCTCTCTCCTCCATCTCCTGATCCTCTTCAGCACGGGGGCTCTCCTCTCCTCCTCTCCTATCTCTTTCAGCACAGGGGCTTCGTCCTCTCACACCTATACTCCAGACAAAGCCTCCTTCCATGCAAGCGGGCTCTCCTCTCCCACCTCTCCTTATCCTCCAGCTGCAGGGCTCTCCTCTATCCTTCCTCTCTCAGCCTTCACGGGGATCATCCTCCTCCATCCTCTCTACTCCCAGCATGGGGCTCTCCTCTCCTCCTCTCCTTTCTTCATTCGGTCGTGCTGCCTCTCCTCTTCTATCCTCTCAGCACGGGGGGCTCCTCCTCTCCCCTCTCTATCCTCTATCAGCATACGGGTCTCTCCTCTCCTCCATCTCCTATCCTCTCTCACTATGGGTTCTCCTCTCCTCTCCTATCCTCTTCGCCGCATGGGGCTCTCCCTCTCCTCCTTCCTTTCCTGATCCTCTTCAAGCAGCCAGGGCTCTCCCTCCTTCCTCTCCTATCCTCTTCAGCACGGGGGCTCTCCTCTGACCTCTTCCTATTCCTCTCCAGCAGGGGCTCCTCTCCCTCTCCTATCCTCTCCAGCACGGGCTCTCCCTCCACCTCTCCTATTCCTCTCCAGCTGGGGCTCTCCTTCCCTCTTCCTATCCTCTTACACCAGGGCTCTTCCTCCTCCTCTCCTATCCTCTTCAGCATGGGAGCTCTCCATCTCCTTCTTCTATCCTCTTCCAGCCAAGGAGAGGAGGAGAGGAGAGCCCCGTGCTGAAGAGGATATGAGAGGAGAGGAGCCACATGCTGAAGAGAATAGGAGAGGAGGAGAGGAGAGCCCCGTGCTGGATAAGAGAGGAGAGGAGGAGAGCCCTGAGCTGAAGAGGATAGGAGAGGAGGAGAGCCCTGAGCTGAAGAGGATAGGAGAGGAGCAGAGGAGAGCCCTGTGCTGGATAGGAGAGGAGAGCCTTGTGCTGAAGAGGATAGGRGAGGAGGAGAACCCTGTGCTGAAGAGAATAGGAGAGGAGGAGAGGAGAGACCCGTGCTGAAGAGAATAGGAGAGGAGGAGAGCCCACCTCAAGCCCATTGATGACGAGGTTTTGCTCACCCAACGCCAACGCAGAGCGACTACTCCATTTAGTCAACAAATCTCTCTCAACTACATGGCTTACGTTTTGCAATTTTACCATAGAAAATAGAATTAGAAAATAGAATTGCTTCGATTTAAAAAATAAGCTTACGTGAATTTTCATATGAGTATGACATAAGATATTCATTTCTTTGTCATGCAGCTTATTCGTTTTGTAGCAATTTGTACTCTTAATTGTAATTTGCCCGACTGCAGTCAGCAGTAAACGTTGGCTGTCATGATCACCACGTGGATGTGTTGCCAAGTTGACACTGTCAGTAAGATGAAAACTGCCTCATGCTCACAGTTCACACCGCAAAACTGAATTTGTAAATGTCTGAGTGGGCCTTGGATGAACTACCAGCGGATATATAAATATAGGCTGCCGCTTGTTGAGCTGTGGACAATGTCAGGCCGGCACATCGACCAGCATATCGATCCCTGCTGGGGGGAAATGGAGAGGGAAGCTGCAGTAGAGCAGGTTGGGGTTTCTGGGCACCGCACCACTCGCCTTGCTTTCTTTTCATCACGCTCTGTCCTGCAAGGCTGACTGTGCACTCCACACGGTTTCAGTCTCTCTCTTCTTTTCTTGCTGTCGTTCTCGCACTCATTTTCTATTGGTACATAATCTCTCTTTCCTCTCTCTCCCCCTTTCCTTTCTCTCTCCCCTCGTTCTCAATCTCCGTCCCCTTCCTCTCTCTTCTCCCCCGTTCATTCCTCTATCCACCCTTTCCTCTCTCTCTCCCCCTTTCCTCTCTCTCTCCCCCTTTTCCTCTCTCTCTCCCCCCTTTCCTCTCTCTCTCCCCTTTCCTTTTCTCAGTCACTCTCTTTTTCTCATTTCATCAACTCTCTCACTCTGCTTCTCTCTGTCGTCTCAGTCATTCAGTCAGCAACAGGGTATTGGGCATGGAGCGCTCTCCTTTCCTCTCTCAGACTGTAGTTATCCCAGAACTCAGTCAGGTTGTCTGCCTCAGATAATACTGAGGCGTATAGGCACTCGCAGCACTAGAGTGGAAGTCAACACACGTACGCACACACACACACACACACACACGCACGCACGCACGCACGCACGACGCACGCACGCACGGCACACACACACGTCCCGTGTTTTGAAAACGCTTTACGTTTCTCCTGTTTATCTATATGACCTCACTCTAATGTGAACCACAAAGTCCTCGCTAAGTGTGTTCTCTTGTGGAGGAGAGGCAAAGGGGGCATCCCACAAAGGGCCCTGGTCTAAAGGGCCCTGTCTAAAGTAGTGCACTACATAGGGGTGCCATTTCAGACGAAGTCTAGGGGAATAATAAATTAGTGACTAAATGGACAAATCAATATACTTATAATGTAGTGCTTGTGGGCATTGGACTTTTAGTGGACTTTGCCCACCCCAGACGTCCTGGATGGGAGCTTGTCCTCCAGTCTCCCACCCCAGACGTCCCTGGATGGGAGCTTGTCTCCAGTCTACCCACCCCAGACGTGCCCTGGATGGGAGCTTGTCTCCAGTCTCCCCACCCCAAGATCGTGCCTGGATGGGAGCTTGTTCTCCAGTCTCCCCAGCCTAGATGTCCCTGCTGTGCCCACCAGCACTCTGGCTCCTGGATGGATTACTCACCTGTCAATTAACTGCTACACAGCAGAGAGGGACGGCAGCATTCATCTCAATGTCAGCCTCATTCCACTAGCTGTCCTCCCCCTCTCTCCTTCCTCACCGTCACTTTACCAGAATATCCTCACACTGGCTTTCCCCCTCAGCCCGTCCCAGCCCAGTGTGCATCTCTTTGGAGAGAGGCAATGCATCACCCGCCGCTTCCCGCAGTATGCAATTAGTCTTCAAGTAGGCGGACCTGAAACCATTTTCTCTGGTCCTACCTGTTACAGATGCCTGCCCGACCGCCTGTCTGTATGCCCTTTCCTGGTCTCTCTCTCTCTTCTCTCTCTCTCTCTGCTATTAAGGATATGAAAATACAGATTTTGGAGTGTGAATTTTTATAATGCAGTCCATAGAACTGTGTTGAGTTTTTAATACATGTTGAATCGATAAACAACAGGAAACAAATTCACATTCAAACACAACAAAGACACAACCCAAGGCAGCGATGTTTGTGCCCCCCCGAGTGCCACTGGGGTTTTGCCCATTCCCATGGTTGTCAGGCAGCCTAGTGCCCCAGGCCTGAGGCTGGAAGGAGAGAGGGCACACGGGGGCGTGGGGAGGTGGGGCAGGGCCAGAGGGTGGGCAAGGGTTGGGCAGCGATGACAAAAGAGGGGTGGGTGGGGGTTTGAGGGAGGAGAGCTCTCTCTAAAGTCAGGTGATAGCAGGTTGGACGAGAACAACAAGATGAACAGGGGATCAAGGACAGAAAACAACAGATGAACAGGGGAAAGGGAGAACAACAGATGAACAGGGGACAAGGGACGAGAACAACAGATGAACAGGGGACAAGGGAGAAACAACAGATGAACAGGGAGCAAGGGAGAACAACAGATGAACAGGGGACAAGGGACGAGAACACAGATGAACAGGGGACAAGGGACGAGAAAACAGATGACAGGAACAAGGGAGAACAACAGATGAACAGGGGACAAGGACGCCGAGAAACAACAGATGAACAGGGACAAGGGAGAACAACAATGAGAACAAAGGAGACAGGGAAGGGAGTGAACAACAGATGAACAGGGGACAAGGGAGAACAACAGATGAACAGGGACAAGGGAGAACAACAGATGAACAGGGGAAACAGAGAAAAAAGAGAGGGAGAACGGTACAAAGAGAGATGTGTGTATAATGTGTGTCTGGGGGGAGGGGGGGGGTAGAGGGGTGTTGAAAGGGGTACTGTTTACCGTCTCGTCTCCCCGGCCCTGCACACAGCCTGTCTCACTTCAAACAAAGCTATTGGCAGAGGAGAGAAAAGACAGGCCGCCGCCACTGTCGCTTTTCCTGGGCCGCATGAAAGAAGGACAGCAGCAGTAGTCTGGGGACTACACAGAGACAGAGAGCCCTGGCTGGGATACTTGGCTGGCGCTGCGGCCAGGTGGTCGGGGCACACTGGCAAAGACACTGGCAGAACGCCCTACCCAGATGGCTCCCCGGGCCCTTCTTTTTATAAGGTGCTCTCTCTCTCTCTCTCTTTCTCTTCGTCTAGTCTCACTCACTGTCTCCCTCCCTCTGTCCGTCTCTCTTCCATCTCACACCCGGACATACGCCCTTCAGAGGAAAAAAAAGAAATCCCTGTCCTTGTGAATGAATCAATGATTGAGATCTGCTCCTGGGGTAATGGGTGCCGGGCTCTGTTTTTTGGCTGGCATTTGGGGGGCACGGCGAGCCCGGGTCCTCCCTGAGATGGGCATGCGCAGAGAGGCAGGCATGGGGGATTTCCAGCTGTGTCAGGCTGTCTTTGTGGACCAGCCATGCCCGCTGTGCCCACTGCCACAACAGTGGGCATGGGAGAGGGAGACACCACCACGCCCCTCTCTAAGCCACACCCTAGTCCCTACCTACACCCTCACAAATCAAATGAACGTTTATTTGTCGGCTACAGCAGGTGTGACAGTACAGTGAAATGCTTACTTGTTAAGAGGAAACCATCTAGACATATGAAACACGTTAAATAAGAAAACAGGAGATTGTAAGCTATACGCATGGTCAGTGCCATCATTTCAATGTGCAGGATACTGGAGTGGTTGATGTGCAAATACTGTGCTACTGTCCTCTAATAAACAGTGTTTCTACTGTGCAGCACCATATACTGCTATCTTTTATTGAGTGGTAGAAACCAGCAGAGAAGGGGACTGGGTTGTGAATTCCCTGCTACTGTGCTCTGGGTTGTGGGGGCCTGCAGTGGGCTTCTGTGGCTGTGTGAAACGCTCCCCGAACATATGGAGGAGGATCCGCCAAGCCCCGCTTCACAGCTGTCTGCTCTGCACCACACCTCCCTTCTCATGCACTGCTGGCTGCACACACACACACAGGCAACTGTACATGAAAACAAACCAATAAATACACACACACACAACCAAACCTAGACACAGACAAACACACAACACCAAACCTAGACAGACACACACAACCAAACCTAGACACAGACAGACACACACAACCAAACCTAGACAGCAAACACAACAAACCTAACCACAGACAAACACACACAACCAAACCTAGACACAGACAAACACACACAACCAAACTAACAAGCACGAAACACACACAACCAAACCTAGACACAGACAAACCACACACAACCAAACTAACGACACACACAACAACCTAGACAGACATTACACAACCAAACCTAGAACACCGACACAACACACACACACACACACACACACACACACACACACACACACACACACACACGAACACACACACACACACACACACACACACAGGACATGCATAGAGAAAACTCACCCTCCAGACTGTGTAAGGTCATGGCCTCACACTCATGTATACATTAGTGGTCAAATATAAAAATGCTATAAAAAGGCTTGCAGAACCACAACAAAGCACCTATATCGGCAGCACTTCACATTAAACTTCCTGAAACGCTGCCAAATAAACCTCAGAAAGAAAAAAATGTTTTGCTTCATACCAAAATTAGACAGACTTGTAATAAACCGTACTCTCATTCGGTTGCCTTGAAAAATACTGCAGGTTAAGCTAACGATGGTTAAACTAATGTCGTTGAGAGCTCCCTCTCGATCCACCCTGTTATGCAGTAAAACAACATACAGGAAGTGTATAGAGTATCACACTCTGATGAAGGCTTAATACGGACGAAACGGCTTAAGTATGCAATTGTTCTGAATCTTACTTGTGGATATGTCAACATAAAGACATTTTAATTCTGATTYATCGGAATGACCTTATATTTCCTTCTACTACCTTAACACAGAATAAGCAGCTCCAGACTAAGAGTTAACCAAGGCCTTCCAAGTCCCTGCCCCCCTCCTTTCCCTCCCCAAAGTCGTCCCACCTCAGCCCAGTCGKTTCAGTGGAGAGCCCCCTGAGGTAGTCTACATTGTGCCATTATTACACAATCATTATCTACTTTTAGAGCGGACAGCAGAATTACGCTATGCTGTGAAAGGGCCCCTTTCTTATGGTGATCAGGGCCCGCAAAACATTACCCACACGCCATGCCGGCCCAGAATGCATCACACCACAACCAATTATGGCCCAGGAATGATTGAAGCGATTCACCGACACATGTAAAAGTAGGGAGTGGAAGGCCGGTCGGTGTGTGTGTGTGTTAATGAGGAGAGAAAGTGATGAGGGAGAGAGGAAAGTGGGGGAAAGAAAGAGGAGGGGGGAGAGAGAGGGTCAAGCTGGATCCCATACACTTGAGGGGGGCCCCTCCCGTCCTCCTCCTGCCTGTCCCCCTCCCTGCGATTGACCCAGAGCCACTCCATGGTGTGAATAGATGGACGGGGTCTTTCAGCCCTCTCACAATGTGTGGACATTTTCCTTTGTCTACTACACTTATCCCTCTTTCAGCCGGCCTCCATATAATATCCCTTACAGCAGGCGCCTTGTGAATGGAGATAATCTCCTCCACACTTCCATACACAGTCTACAGGCAGGATTTACAGTAGAGTAGGGGGAATGGGAGGCCGAGGGATACCTGCCCCGTTTCAACCTCTCTCTCTGTAGCCTATGACCACGAACAGACGTCATGCTTTGCTCCCGAGTGGCGCAGTGGTCTAAGGCACTGCATCTCAGTGCTAGAGGAGTCACTACAGACCCTGGTTCAATTCCAGGCTGTATCACAACCAGMCATTATTGGGAGTCCCATAGGGTGGCGCACAATTKGCCGAGCGTCGTCCGGGTTAGGGTTTGGCCGGAGTAGATACAMATTTGTTCTTAACTGACTTGCCTAGTTAAATAAAGATGAAATCAAAAAATGAAAAAAATTAAATGGGACTACATACTTGGTTCGCTTTGGGTAAAGTCGACGTAAGCATTTAGAAGAGCTAGCGTCTCCTTACAGCAGCCTATAGAAATGGATGGACGTTAGACGTAAAGGCGTTGGTAATGGAACCAGTTAGAAAGTAAAGGGCGATTAGAACGCAAGTTTGGAAACGGTTGGACGTTAGAACGT
>NC_036866.1:7193594-7198057 GCF_002910315.2 Salvelinus sp. IW2-2015
AGACAAGTGGAACAAGTGGATGGACGTTAGAACGTAAAGCGTTAGACAGTGGAATGGACGTAGACGTAAAGGCGTTAGACAGAGGGACAAGTGGATGGACGTTAGACTAAAGGCGTTAGACAAGTGGATGGACGTTAAGACGTAAAGGCCGTTAGACAAGTGGACGATGGACGTTAGACGTAAAGGCGTTGGACAAGTGGATGGGACGTTAGACCGTAAGGCGTTAGACAAAGTGGACTAAGTGGATGGAACGTTAAACGTAAAGGCGTTGGACAAATGGATGGACGTTAGACGTAAAAGGCGTTAGACAAGTGACAAGTGGATGGACCGTTAGACGTAAAGGCGTTGGACAAGTGGATGGACGTTAGACGTAAAGGCGTTAGACAAGTGGACAAGTGGATGGACGTTAGACGTAAGGCGTTAGAACCAAGTGGATGGACGTTAGACGTAAAGGCGTTAGACAAGTGGACAAGTGATGACGTTAGACGTAAAGGCGTTGAGACAAGTGGATGGACGTTAGACGTAAAGGCGTTAGACAAGTGGACAAGTGGATGGACGTTAGACGTAAAGGCGTTGAGACAGTGGACCAAGTGGATGGACGTTAGAACGTAAAGGGTTAGACAAGTGGACAAGTGGATGGACGTTAGACGTAAAGGCGTTAGACAGAGTGGACAAGTGGATGGACGTTAGACGTTAAAGGCGTTAGACAAGTGGACAAGTGGATGGACGTTAGACGTAAAGACGTTAGACAAGTGGATGGATCGTTAGACCGTAAAGGCGTTTAGACAAGTGGACTGGATGGTTAACGTAAAGGCGTAGACAAGTGGACAAGTGGATGGACGTTAGACGTAAAGGCGTTAGACAAGGTGGAATGGACGTTAGACGTAAAGGCGTTAGACAAGTGGATGGACGTTAGACGTAAAGGCGTTATGACAGTGGATGAGTTAGACGTAAAGGCGTTGGACAAGTGGATGGACGTTAGACGTAAAGGCGTTAGACAAGTGGATGGACGTTTAGACGTAAAGGCGTTAGACAAGTGGATGGACGTTAGACGTAAAGGCGTTAGACAAGTGGATTGGACGGTTAGACGTAAAGGCGTTGACAAGTGGAGATGGACGTTAGACGTAAAGACGTTGGACAAGTGGATGGACACGTTAGACGTAAAGGCGTTAGACAAGTAGACAAGTGGATGGTACGTTAGACGTAAAGGCGTTGGAGACAAAGTGACAAGTGGATGGACTTAGACGTAAAGGCGTTAGACAAGTGGATGGACGTTAGACCGTAAAGGCGTTAGACAAGTGGAACAACGTGGATGGACGTTAGATCGTAAAGGCGTTAGACAAGTGGACATGGACGTTAGACGTAAAGGCGTTAGACAAGTGGAACAAGTGGAATGGACGTTTAGACGTAAAGGCGTTAGACAAGTGACAAGTGGATGGACGTTAGACGTAAAGGCGTTAGACAGTGGACAAGTGGATGGACGAAAGGCGTTAGACAAGTGGATGGACGTTAGACGTAAAGGCGTTAGACAAGTGGACAAGTGGATGGACGTTAGACGTAAAGGCGTTAGACAAGTGGTTCATTGAGAGATTCTTTCAGATTTGAAAGTCTGATGACGGGTTAGGGTTGGAGGTGGGGGTTAGGAGTAGGGGGTCAATCTGGTCTTGGGGAGGTGAGAGGTTGTACATTAGAAAAGAAGGAAACAGCCTAAGGTAGGCATGGCTGGCCACAGAATGTATCTAGAGCAGGACACATTGATAATACACAGTTCAGATGACATACCTCTGCTGTGTATAGATCGTAATGGGAGATGCTGTAAATCATTTCAACTATCAATCGTCATACCTATAAAAAAATTTAAAAAATGAATTGTGGACAAAAGACTTACATAAAATATTGATCGATGGGGGCGTTTGTTGAGGAAGGTCTACATTTGTTTAGAAAAGCGACTAATGTCCTTTTGATAACAGACTGCATTGGTTTTGTGTTTTTTTCCCACTGTTTGCTCCTTGGTGCACCAAAAACAACCCCATTACTCAAATCTTGTCTAAGAAACACCATCTTTCATTGTGATCATTTTCACTTCTGTGAAATCCTCTCATGATGGCCTAGCCATCTTTTGAAGGAAAAATAAAAACCCACCACCCGTCTCTCTGAGGTTTCAATTTGGCACCGTCTCCTCGTTCAGAAAAAAMCAAGAACATCGGCAGTTGGTTCTGAAGTTTCCCGGCTGCGGCAACAAACGGTAGAGAGAAATCACATTCGGGCGGTAAAGTGGAACCACATCAAACAAGAAAGATGTTAATCCTGTCTGAATTGAGAACGCTAGCTGCCGTCCTCTTTTCTATTAATAGTTGAGTTAGAGAGGAAGGAACATTATGGATTTGATTTATTTATTGTGTCAAACGTATTAAGACGCGAGACCGATGTCCCTCTTGAAAAACATTTAATCGCTCTTGCGTTTTTCATCTGATAACATATTTATTTATGAAAATGTGCCTTTTCAGCCACCATCCAGCCTCCTCATTCACAATTAAGGTGGTGTGTGACATAAACCAGTGTATACTGTCTGATTTTGTTTGTCTATTGGTGTATATTAGCTCTAGTATTATATGTAGCAGTAGGAAAATAAATAAACACATAACAAATAATGCTCTGTGTTTATGGTGGCAGGTAGCCTAGTGGTTAGAGTGTTGGGCCAGTAACCCAAAGATTACTGGATCGAATCCCTGAGCAGCCAAAGTGAAATATATGGTTTTAAAATGATTTATTACAAAAAAGACAAGGAAGGGGTAACATTAAAGTATTAGAACATGAAGGACAAACAATACAGCATCAAGACACTATCAAACATGTATCAGTCTTTCTACAACAGAGCCATCCTTATGTGTGAGGGTGCGTGTGCATGATAGTGATATAAAATATGTCATAGTTTCATGATCACAATCTTGTGAAACCCAAACCCTGCAAGATCCCCCCACAGTTCCCCAATAGTTGTCCCTCAACCATTTGAGACCCCTCCCACAGTCCCCCCCCAGATAAAAAATAAATAAATACAATTAATTCCATTCCCCACCCCCAAGAACCTCCCAATGCACCAACAACCAGGAGAACTAAAGAGAAAAAAGGAAAAGACAGAAGAAAACAGCAAACAACAATGCAATAAAGTAAAACAAAATAATACATTTAAAACAAAGGACATCAAGGACAACTAAAATCATAACAGCAATGCCTACTTTATATGTTTGTGTGCATGTCTGGCACTATTACATGTATGTGTGTGTTCTTGTATGTGTTTATTTGAATGAGAGTGTGTGTATATGCATGTGTACAAACACCTGTACGGCGTCAGCCTCAGGCAAACCAGCATTAGTTGTAAAAACACTGCCCCTTAGTGTCATTCAAATGTACTTTTATTATGTTTTATTTTGACTTTTTCCCCCCTTTATCTTTGTGACCATCATTCTCTCTCACACAGCAACTCCACTCCCACTTGTCTCCAATTCCACATACCAACCCTCAGCTTCCCTTAGCCCATCCCATCTATCTCTGCTGRCCACCCACTTCGTGTTTCTACGCAACACATATCTTTCAACTATGCTATGATGTTTAACGTACAATTTCAATCTATCTAATCAAATAGAATCTACAGATTGCGTGTTKWAGATAAATTATTTTACTAAGAGTATTAGTATATTAGTAATTGACTGACCCGGTCTCTCCAGATCTCCTAACAGTACTATTTCTAGGGTCAATTTGAGATCAATGCTATGCATTTTCAGCCATTCCTAAACCTGAGACCAACAGGCCAAAATAAATGGTCTATTGATTCTRTATCCTCACAACAAAATCTGCAGAGCTTCGATGACTTTATGCCCCAAATATTCAACRTTTTGTTGGTGGCAAGAATTCAATATAATAATTTTAGCTGAAAAGCATGAAGTCTTGAATCTTGCGTTGTTTTATATATCAACTCATACACCCTGTACCATGGAATCGGTACATCAAAAATCTCTTCCCAACTATTTTGCAATCTGTATGGCATAGTTGTCAACATCCTGGTCCTCAAATGAAACTGGTATACTTTCCTTTATTTTTATTCCTCCGCCAGTTTTGATCCTTTATATTGGGTAGACAGACCAGTTCCCTACCTCATCCCGCTGCCACCCGCCTCCTCCATGTTTGGGGTAATGGTGTAATCAATTGGTTGTACTCTTGGACTGAGCAGACCTTCCCGTACAATTCTGATAACTCCATGAAGGACATAACTCTACCATTACAATTTACAATATAATTTAAGAACAAAACACCCTTTTCAAACATCTTTCCCATAAATACAGCTATTTTATCAACCAGCACATTTGAGTTCAGCCATAATATTTGTTGTAATATTTGTTCTGTATTTTTCAGGGGGATGACATTTAAATTGTTGCCAGCTCTGCAATACTTGTTTGAAAAAGACA
>NC_036866.1:7198064-7211999 GCF_002910315.2 Salvelinus sp. IW2-2015
ATTTTTAAACAATGGATGAGCTTTTCTTATTAATCTACTTGAGAACCATTTAGGGTTCAAATAAAACTTTTGAATGAGTGAAGCTTTTAGAGAGAGGTTTAGTACTTTAATATTTAATMATCTCAACTCACCCAATTCATATTCATTATATAGATAGGCTCGTTTTATTTTGTCTGGTTTAGCGTCCCAGATAAAGCAAAATATTTTTTGCTCATATGATTTGAAAAAACGAATCATCAGTAGTAGGCAGCACCATCAGTAAAGAAAAATATGTTGATGTGTCCTTGAGCAAGACACTTAACCCTAATATGGCTGAGCCTGTAAAACAACACATTTCACTGGTGTATGTGACAAAAACCATCTTATTCTTTATACTATGTTTTATTCATTTATATCTAATGTGCAGCATATTACTGTGGACACCAAATAACTGTCTAGGGGCGAAGGGGCCAGAGACAGGTCCTGGGCCTACATTCACCTGGCTCTCTTAAATGGATCCTTGGTGCTAGCAGGAGACTCTATTAAATCACCCCCACCCAAATGGAGGATGGTTTTAAGGGTAGGTTGGGTGGAGGTCCAGTTCTCCTTCTCTGACAACAGGTCCCATGGACCACAGAGACTCAGAGCCACAACTTGTTAGGGGTTAGACAGTAGAGGGGGGGGGGCATTTAATCCCACAGCCTTGCATTAATGAGCAGCACTCCGATTTATACGTTTGAGGCAGAGCGCTAAATGAATTAGAGGTAGGCAGGCTGTTTTGGAGCTGCGGCTTCGTCCCAGAGAGTGAGCAAGCGAGAGCGAGCAAGCGAGAGCGAGAGCGAGAGAGAGAGCGAGAGAGAGCGAGAGAGAGAGAGACCCCGACTGCTTTCTTTTTCTGAGGGAGGCTGAATTACGAACAGGAAAGTACAACACTTTCTCCTTTGCCAAAACCAAGATAAACACATGCTATGTTAAATGAAAATCACTCCCTCTCTCTCATTCGCTGCCTCTCCCCCTCTCTCTCATTCGCTGACTCTCCCCCTCTCTCTCCTTTGCTGACTCTCCCCCTCTCTCTCCTTTGCTGACTCTCCCCCTCTCTCTCCTTTGCTGCCTCTCCCCCTCTCTCTCCTTTGCTGCCTCTCCCCTCCTCTCTTCGCTGCTCTCTCCTTTGCTGCCTCTCCCCTCTCTCCCTTTGGCGCTCTCCCCTCTCTCTCCTTTGCTGCCTCTCCCCCTCTCTCTCCTT
Organism: Salvelinus sp. IW2-2015; assembly: GCF_002910315.2. Taxonomy (NCBI): domain Eukaryota; kingdom Metazoa; phylum Chordata; class Actinopteri; order Salmoniformes; family Salmonidae; genus Salvelinus; species Salvelinus sp. IW2-2015. The sequence goes on from NC_036866.1 coordinate 7,199,287, forward strand.
CGCTGCCTCTACCCCTCTCTCCCTTTGCTGCCTACCTCTCTCTCTTTGCGCCTCTACCCCCCGTCTCCTCGCTGCCTCCCCCCCTCTCTCGTGCTCCACGTTTCTCACCTTCGCTCCCCTCTCCTCGTTTTCTCGCTCCTTGTCGTGGCTTATTGTGATTCGGGGTTGCATTACTGACAAGACTCTACATATGTTTCTAATTTCTGTGAAGGATTTTAATTCTAACTCTCATTACTAAACTATGCTGGGAAGGGGAAAACAGCAACAATAAAAATAGGTAGAAACAAGGGTGAAGAAAAATGCCTGTTAGGCCTCGTCAGCAGCAAAGCTTTCTCCTTTCTCTCTCGCTGATACACACCAGCACACTGGGAGCTGACTAGGAGGTCAGGGTCAACTAGAGAGCTGGACTGGGGAGTGGGGAGCCAGAGGTTTACCATTGTGTGGGAGTATTTGTGTTTAAGGAGGGGCGATGGTCATGGAGTAGTGAGCTGCTGAGTGTGTGTGTGTGTGTGTGTGTGTGTGTGTGTGTGTGTGTGTGTGTGTGTGTGTGTGTTGTGTGTGTGTTGTGTGGTGTGTGTGTGTGTGTGTTGTGTGTGTGTTGTGTGTGTGTGTATAAAGAGTTGTGGTGAGTGCCTTGTGCGCTCAGTGGTCACAGCCCCTCGTCTTCACCAACCCTTCACACCATATGCAGCACTCGTCACAACTCTCTTTACCTTGGCTGCTACAGTCATTACCCTGTCTGCCCCTGACCAGATAAATACAACCACAACCAGATCCTCCTTTCTGCTTAATTGGAGCTGACTCCCCATCACCAGCACCCTTCGCTAGCAGCCTGAGCACTAAGTTATGACTGAGGTTAAGGGCGACGAGCTAAGCTGAATGACCCTCAGACGTTAGCTAGGCCTGTCGTGAATGGCATTTTTTGAAAACTAGCCGCACACCATATCGCAACCACCGTTTTGTCTCAGCTGCTATTGGTTTCCCGCCTGTACGAGGGAACCGTTTGTTCCTTTTGTCTTGTTTCGAGCGTGTGTAGTTGCATAGACAGGGAGAGAGAGACAAAAAGGGGGGGGGGGGTAGTTCCCTTTGTTCATCAGACTCTGAGTAGCTGTGTTGAGCCTGCCGCCATGTTGCGTTAGACAGTGTTAGGGATGGAGCGGTGTTGTTGTAGACACTGTTAGGGATGGAGCGAGGGTGTTGCTGTTAGACTCTGTTAGGGATGAGCGAGGGTGTGTTTAGACTCTGTAGGGATGGAGCGAGGGTGTTGTTGTTAGACTCTGTTAGGGATGGAGCGAGGTGTTGTTGTTTAGACTCTGTTGGGTGGGCGAGGGTGTTGTGTAAGACTCTGTTAGGGATAGAGCGAGGGTTGTTGTAGACATGTTAGGAGGAGCGAGGGTGTTGTTGTTAGACATGGTTAGGGATGGAGCGAGGGGTTGTTGTTAGACATGGTTAGGGATGGAGCGAGGGTGTGTTGTTAGACACTGTTAGGGATGGAGCGAGGTGTTGTTAGACACTGTTAGGGATGGAGCGATGGTTGTTGTTGTTAGACTCTGTTAGGATAGAGCGAGGGTGTTGCTGTAGACATGGTTAGGGATGGAGCGAGGGTGTTGTTGTGAGATGGTAGGATGGAGCGAGGGTGTGTTTAGACATCTGTTAGGGATGGAGCGAGGGTGTTGTGTAGCATGGTTAGGGATGAGCGAGGGTGTTGTTGTTAGACATGGTTAGGGATGGAGCGAGGGTTGTTGCTTTAGACACTGTTAGGGATGAGGCGAGGGTGTTGTGTAGACACTGTTAGGGATGGAGCGAGGGTGTTGTTGTTAGACAGGTTAGGGATGGAGCGAGGGTGTTGTTTGTTAGACATCTGTTAGGGATGGAGCGAGGGTGTTGTTGTTAGACATGGTTAGTGATGGAGCGAGGGTGTTGTTGTTAACACTGTTAGGGATGGAGCGAGGGTGTTGTTGTTAACACTGTTAGGGATGGAGCGAGGTGTTGTTGTTAGACATGGTTAGTGTGGAGCGAGGGTTGGAACAAACGCTAACACAACCATCCATGTGTGTGTTGTGTTAACCTTCAAGTTTTAAGTACAGTGAAATGCCTTTCTTGCAAACTCAAAACCAAACAATGAATAAGAATGTATTACTAGAAAAAACACAAGAAATAAGAATTAGAAATATGAAACACACAATAAAGTAAGAAAGTGATCATACTACACTGCTCAAAAAAAATAAAGGTAACACTTAAACAACACAATGTAACTCAAGTCTCACACTTCTGTGAATCAACTGTCCACTTAGGAAGCAACACTGATTGCCAATAAATTTCACATGCTGTTGTGCAAATGGAATAGACAAAAGGTGGAAAGTATAGGCAATTAGCAAGACCCCCCAATAAAGGAGTGATTCTGCGGTGGTGACCACAGACCACTTCTCAGTTCCTAGCTTCCTGGCTGATGTTTTGGTCACTTTTGAATGCTGGCGGTGCTCTCACTCTAGTGGTAGCATGAGACGGAGTCTACAACCCACACAAGTGGCTCAGGTATGTCAGCTCATCCAGGATGGCACATCAATGCGAGCTGTGGCAAGAAGGTTTGCTGTGTCTGTCACGGTAGTGTCCAGAGCATGGAGGCGCTACCAGGAGACAGGCCAGTACATCAGGAGATGTGGAGGAGCCGTAGGAGGGCAACAACCCAGCAGCAGGACCGCTACCTCCGCCTTCGAGCAGGAGGAGCACTGCAGAGCCCGGCAAAATGACCTCCAGCAGGCCACAATGTGCATGTGTCAGCATATGGTCTCACAAGGGCTCTGAGGATCTCATCTCGGTACCTAATGGCAGTCAGGCTACCCTCGGCGAGCACATGGAGGGCTGTGCGGCCCCACAAAGAAATGCCACCCCACACCATGACTGACCCACCGCCAAACCGGTCATGCTGGAGGATGTTGCAGGCAGCAGAACGTCTCCACGGCGTCTCCAGACTCTGTCACGTCTGTCACGTGCTCATGTGCTCAGTGTGAACCTGCTTTCATCTGTGAAGAGCACAGGGCGCCAGTGGCGAATTTGCCAATCTTGGTGTTCTCTGGCAATGCCAAACGTCCTGCACGGTGTTGGCTGTAAGCACAACCCCCACCTGTGGACGTCGGGCCTCATCCACACCTCATGGAGTCTGTTTCTGACCGTTTGAGCAGACACATGCACTGTGGCCTGCTGAGGTCATTTTGCAGGGCTCTGCAGTGCTCCTCCTGCTCGAAGGCGGAGGTAGCGGTCCTGCTGCTGGGTTGTTGCCCTCCTACGGCCTCCTCCACATCTCCTGATGTACTGGCCTGTCTCCTGGTAGCGCCTCCATGCTCTGGACACTACGCTGACAGACACAGCAAACCTTCTTGCCACAGCTCGCATTGATGTGCCATCCTGGATGAGCTGCACTACCTGAGCCACTTGTGTGGTTGTAGACTCCGTCTCATGCTACCACTAGAGTGAGGCACCGCCAGCATTCAAAATGACCAAAACATCAGCCAGGAAGCATAGGAACTGAGAAGTGGTCTGTGGTCACCACCTGCAGAATCACTCCTTATTGGGGGTGTCTTGCTAATTGCCTATACTTCCACCTTTTGTCTATTCCATTTGCACACAGCAGTGTAAATTTATTGTCAATCAGTGTTGCTTCCTAAGTGGAAGTTTGATTTCACAGAAGTGTGATTGATTGTGAGTTACATTGTGTTGTTTAAGTGTCCCTTATTTTTTTGAGCAGTGTATATACAGGAAATATGTAAAAACTCAGCTCCAATACCTATTTACAATGTGCGGGGATACTGGAGTGATATAGGTAGATATGTATAGGGGTAAGGTGACTAGGGAGCAGGATATAAGATAAACAGAGTAGCAGCAGCTTGTATGTGAGTGGGTGTGTAGATCAGTTATAAATGTATGTGCATATTATGTGTGAGTGAGAAAATGATGGAGGTGAGTGTTTGTGTGTGTGTGTGTGTTGTGTGTGTTGTGTTGGAGTAAGTGTGTTGTGTGTGTGTTGGAGTAAGTGTGTGTGTGTGTGTTGGAGTAAGTGTGTGTGTGTGTGTGTTGGGTAAGTGTGTGGTGTGTGTTGGAGTGAGTGTGTGTGTGTGTGTGTGGTGTGAGTGGTGTGTGTGTGTGTGTGTGGTGTTGTGTGTGTGTGTGTGTGTGTGTGTGGTGTGTGTGTGGTATGGAGTGAGTGTGTGTTGATGGAGTGAGTGTGTGTGTGATGGAGTGTGTGTGTGTGGTGTGATGGAGAGTGTGTGTGTGTGGTGGGGTTGTGTGTGTGTGTGTGTGTTGTGTGTGGTGTTGTGTTGTGTGTGTTGTGTGTGTGTGTGTGTGTGTGGTGTGTGTGTGGTGTGGTGTGCATAGAGTGAAATAAAAGGTAAATAAAGATACAAGGTAAACTCGGTCTGTGTAGCTATAGTGTATCTATTTATCAGTCTTATTGCCTGGAGATAAGAGCTGTTCAAGGCCTGTTGGTGCCAGACTTGATGCACCGGTACCTCTTGCCGTGCGGCAGCAGAGAAAATGGCTATGCTTGGTGGTGTGGGTCTTTGACGATTTTCCGTGCCTTCTATTCATACCGCCTGATATAGAGGTCCTGGATGGCAGAGAGCTTGACCCCAGTGATGTACTGGGCTGTCCAGACCACCCTCTGTTGTCATACCAAGCAGTGATGTACTGGGCTGTCCAGACCACCCTCTGTTGTCATACCAAGCAGTGATGTACTGGCTGTCCAGACCACCCTCTGTTGTCATACCAAGCATTGATAGCAGCCAGTCAACACGTTCTCCACAGTACAGCTGTAGAACCTTTTCAGGATTTGAGGCCCATGACAAATGTTTTCAACCTCCTGACTAGCGTGTGTTTGACACCAGTGTGTGTGAACCAGTGTGTGTGTGTTTGTGTTTGAACCAGTGTGTGTGTGTGTGTGTTTGAACAGTGTGTGTGTGTGTGTGTGTGTGTGTGTGTGTGTGTGTGTGTGTGTGGTGTGTGTGTGTGTGTGTGTGGTGTGTTGTTTGAACAGTGTGTGTGAGTTGTGTGTGTGTGTGTGTGTGTGTGTGTGTGTGTGTGTGGTGTGTTGGTGTGTGTGTGTGTGTGTGTGTGTGTGTGTGTGTGTGTGTGTGTTGTGTGTGTGTGTGTGTATCTCTCCGACTCATATATACCATAAGATCTATAATGACTTTGTGGACAGGCATGAAATAGAACAAACATTTGCACCTTCTGGGGCTCCCATTGGGAATGCATTGTGAAACAAAGCCAGCCACATGGCCCTTTGTTTACAGCCACAACACAACGACAAGAAGGAGAGGTGTGACATGGACAAGCTCGGGGAGAAACGAGAGGCGGTCTATGAGAACCATAAACATTGATCGACCCGTCTGTGTGTGTGTGTGTGTGTGTGTGTGTGTGCGTGTGTGTGTGCGGCAGGGCAGGAATCTAAATGCATTGGCTGGTGGACCCACTTAGAGTCAGAACCACTTCTGTAGAGCTCTTTGGGGTTGAGAGGGATCATACTGCGCAATTCCAATTCCATTTTGAACCAGGGCTAAGAAATCAATCCTAATGCCTTTTCACCACACAGGACTTCATCTGGAATTAGAGGGAGGGGAAAGCAAATTGGACTGGAGATAAAAAATTGATCTGATATTGAAATGAACCAAAATAAATGATTGCCTCCCCGATGTATTGTTTAGTCTGCTAGCATTGCACTGTCTGGCGTCCCTGAAAGACATTTCAGAACATGTATAATACATGCACCAAGGACTGCAGACTTTCAGTCTGAAACTGTCTGGGTGAAGGGTTAGTGGGATCGCTGGAGTATAGACATGAGGCAAGAGGGAGACAGACATTCAGTGGTTAGGAAACGGCTAGTAATGGTGGTGCAGGGACAGGCAAGGGGAAGTGTGTGTGTCTGTGTATTGACGGGACCCCAGGTGAACGAACACACACAGTGGAAAACGCCTCATTAGGTATTGGTTCGCTGGCTTTCCTGGCACACAAGGAATTTGTTACACCGTCAACTCATTACATCATCATTTGTTATTTTGTTGAAATTTGGCACTAATCTCTTCATGCCTGGTTACAGGCGAGGACAAGGAGTGGTGTGTCAGACCACTTAGTTTGGTTTGTCAGACCACTAAATCTGGTGTGTCAGACCACTAAGTTTGGTGTGTCAGACTACTAAGTTTGGTGTGTCAGACCACTAAGTTTGGTTTGTCAGACCACTAAGTTTGGTGTGTCAGACCACTAAGTTTCTCTCTCTCTCTCTCTGCCTTTCCATCTCTCCTTCCCCGTCACTCTCTCTATCTCTGCCCCATCTCTGCTTCCGTGTCATTCTCTCTACCTCTGCCCCATACTTCTCCTTCCCTGTCACTCTCTATCTCTGCCTCACTTCTCCTTCCCTGTCTCTCTCTATCTCTGCCCCATCTCTCCTTCCCTGTCTCTCTCTATCTCTGCACCATCTCTCCTTCCCTGTCTCTCTCTATCTCTGCCCCATCTCTCCTTCCTGTCATTCTCTATCTCTGCCCCATCTCTCCTTCCCTGTCATTCTCTATCTCTGCCCCATCTCTTCCTTCCCTGTTCATTCTCTATCTCTGCCACATCTCGCCTTCCCTGTCTCTCTCTACCTCAGCCCCCAATCTCTCCTTCCCTGTCACTCTCTCATCTCTTGCCCCATCTCTCCTTCCCTGTCACTTCTCTATCTCTGCCCCATCTCTTCCTTCCCTGTCACTCTCTATCTCTGCCCCAATCTTCTCCTTCCCTGTCTCTCTCTATCCTCTCGATCCTGCCACATCGTCTCCTTCCCTGTCTCTCTCTATCTCTGCACATCCTCCTTCCCTCTCTACCCACTCGTCTTTCCTCTGCTTCTCTGCCCATCTCTCCTTCCCTGTGCTCTCGGCTTATCTCGCCCCATCTCTCTATCCTGTCTCTGTCTCTATCTCTGCCCCATCTCTCCTTCCCTGTCATCTCTCTATCTCTGGCCACATCTCTTCCTTCCCTGTCTCTCTCTATCTCTGCCCCATCTCTCCTTCCCTGTCTCTCTCTATCTCTGCCACATCTCTCCTTCCCTGTCTCTCTCTATCTCTGCCACATCTCTCCTTCCCTGTCTCTCTCTATCTCTGCCACATCTCTAGCTCTTGGACTCAAGACAAGAAGGGAAATCCATGAAACATGAAGAATGTGATCAGCACCGGAGCTGCACAACTGCTTTACAAAACTTTTCCTCCCAAACAAAGCTACGCTGGAAATCCAGGCTGTGCTGAACCGAAAGGAGTTTGTTGCATGCTATTAGGACCGGCCCCAAAATAAGCTTTCTATCTGCCATTGGAAACAAGGTTCAGACTGAGGACATTTGAGCAGCCTTTTCACAAAGGGGAGGAAAGGGAGAGAGGGAAAGAGGAGGAAAGGGAGAGAGGGAAAAGAGAGGGATTGTCTGCTGCAGGAGACTCCGAGTGCTATCGTGGCACGTCACATGATCCCGCTATGGCCACCTCCGATTGGTCAGGAAGCAGAGCAAATGTATCCGCCATGTAAGGAGGGCTGAGAGCGACACTCTCTCTCCCTCTTCTCTCTCCCGCTCTCTTGTTCCAATCTTAAAATGGCGGCCGTCGAAAGTGCGCCAAAAAGCAGGCAAACCTGCAGCTCTTTCTTTTCAAGGCTTCTTTTCATTTTTTGTAAGTGTTTTTTTTTTATCGAACAACTGTCAAAGCGAGAGAACGGGAGAGGGTTTGAGTAGAAACAGATGAAAAAAGCTTGTTTTTTCGCTCAGTGCTGGGCTGGCTGGTACTGCCAGTTGAGGGAAGGTTTGAAAGTGGGCCAAGAAAAAACATTAACTGTGCAGTGTCTACGAGCACTAGCCCAGAGAAGCCCTGTGCTTTTGACTAGCAGAGTGATACGTGAGCACACACGGCGGAACAAAATAAACTACCTTACCACTGTTTTCCACAATGCCACACTGAGTTCACAAACTCACGTGTACACAAACACACCAAAATCCCAACCTGTGGTGGCTCAGTGCAGTTCAATGTCGCATGCATGAATATGACAAATATTTGCCTGGAGGCTAAAGTTTGAGTGGAGCTGAGAGATTGGTCTGATGCCAGTGCGGTACGGGGAGAGTGTACACTGCCTGCCTACCCACTGCCACCCCAGGAACACCAGTCACTGCCAGGCAGGCCACTAAACTGGGAGCAGTCTACTGGGACTGGAGGGAGCACCTATGGTGTTGCTAATGCTATCAAACCAACCCTCCACTGTGTATAGACACAGTGTATAAACACACTAACTTCTGGTGAACAGATAGCAACCATTTAGTGACCTACAATGGGATTCTATTCCACTTGTAGAATGACAGCAGTTGCATGAGGTCCACGCTCCGAGAGAAAGGGACAATGACAAACATGAGACGTAATGCTTTCAAATGTTCTGGCGTCAATTAGCATGAAAATATACTAGATATTCGAGACACTTCACTAGACAACAGATGCGAAATACACGATGCACTGCTTCAGAACAACTGAATAGTTAGTTATCTTTTCTTTCTAAACTGACATCCAAATATAGCACATGCATAATCATTAAAATAACTCCACCGCAAATGGTGGTGTTAGACCATCAATCACAGTGTGGCTGACATCATCAGTGGGGTGATATAAAGGACGACAAGTCTCATATGGTCAACATACTCATTCTAATAAAAACATGACACTGCATGGGAGGGGAGAAACCACAATGTTAACATTATGCCTGACCTAGCATTTTAATTGGATTTTAAACCCTACTGTGCACGATGCTACCACCATCACATACTAGATGGTGCTACTAAGTTTGCAAAATTATGGTAGATTTCCAGAAATCCCAGTTGGAAGATTAATGGAATAGGATGGAAAAAGCAGGAATTCAGGAAATGTTCCAACTAGGATTTCTGGAAATCAGGGAAAGTTACCAGAATGTTGCTACCTCAGTACTTCTACTTATAGGTTACCAGAATGTTGCTACCCCAGTACTTCTACTTTAGGTTACCCAGGATGGGACTACCCAGTACTTCTTACTTAGTTACCAGAATGTTACTACCCCAGTACTTCTACTTTAGGTTACCAGAATGTTGCTACCCCGGAGTACTTCTACGTTAGGTTACCAGCAATTGTTTACTACCTCCAGTACTTGCTTACTTTAGATTAACCAGAATGTTGCTACCCCAAGTACTTCTACTTTAGTACCAGAATGTTACTTACCGAAGTACTTCTTACTTTAGAATTACCAGGAATGTTTGCTACCCCAAGTACTTCTACTTATAAGTTACCAGATATGTTGCTACCCCAGTACTTCTACTTTAGGTTACCAGAATGATTATGCTACCCCAGACTTCTACTGTTAGGTTACCAGGAAGTCTACTACCCACGTACTTATAGTTTAGGTTACCAGGATGGTTACTACGCCAGTACTTTACTTTAGGTACCAGTGATTTTGCTACCTCGTACTTTCACTTTAGTTACCAGGATGTTATACCCCAGTACTTCTACTCTAGTTTACCAGGTATGTTACTACCCCAGTACTTCTACTTTAGTTACCCCAGGAATTTCTACCCCAGTACTTCTACTCTAGGTTACCAGAATGTTACTACCTCAGTACTTCTACTTTAGGTTACCAGGATGTTACTACCCGAGTACTTCTACTTTAGTAAGCAGAGACAGAAGGGGTGTCCACCACTGATCTCAGAACATCAGATCTCTAGTATGTGTGGACTTAATACCTACAAGCTGCTCTACACTACCAATGGAGGAATGGAAGAAACCCAATGACTCCCTACTGGCTAGTTGCCTTACGAGTTGTGAAACGTCAGATCTGCAGTAGAAACCGACACTGGGCATAAGTGTCTTAAGTCCACTGTCAAATCCAATGAGGATTTAGTTCATGGGCTTTGCTGACATTTACTACCCCTGAGCCGAATGCAGCCTGTCCACCCAGCTTGGTGTGGTAGAGGTGGAATTAATGTGACTGACCGGTACATCTAGACTGGTCACTCAGTACCCGGTCATTGGTCAGCCAGGGCAATCATATCAGTGGCTGGACGATGTCAGCCCTTTGTTATGTTTGTGTTGTCAGGCCGGGCCCGTGGCGGCTAAGACGGCCTGCGTGGAAGCTAGGGAGGCTAATCACATCAGGGCTTCTGCTAGCTTCTGCTGGCTTGGCCAGGCGGCATCAGTGAATCATATGAAAGAGGATCACGGTGGAATGTTCTGTTCTTTTCCCCAGAGTGACCAGTTGGACGGGCTGGCCGGGATAGAATTAACCCTGCCGTGGATCACTTCCACCCAGCTGACCATAAGGCCGTACGGCCACAGGGCCCAGAGTCAAACAGATTATTTTACCCAGCTAGCAGCCTGAGGACAGGGAGAGGGGACCGCTGCTAGGAGCTGAGGCTGTGGTGCTGGTGCTATTAAATCAGCCCCCTACTGAGCACTTATGGATGTTTGGGGGGAGGTGAAACAAGGCAGTCTGACACCCAGTGTATGGAGAAACCTTTTTTTTTTTTTTTATTCAATTGAACCTTTATTTAACTAGGCAAGTCAGTTAAGAACAAATTCTTATTTACAATGACGGCCTACCCCAGCCAAACCCGGACGACGCTGGGCCAATTGTGCGCCACCTTATGGGACTCCCAATCATGGCTGGATGTGATACAGCCTGAATGGGGTCAAACATGGGGTCAAACTCTGGTGTTTATTTTGTAAACTGCTCCCAATGCCCTCCGCTTTGGGAAGAAAACAGGTTGAGTAAAAAAAAGGAACATTTCTACATTTCTGCCGAACTGTTGTAAGTTGGAGAAAAGTGGGAAGGGGTGGCATTCAGGGCACGAGAATGTAGCTCCCTGGATCGCTCTGGTCAGCAAGACTCCCACTCTCTCACACACAAACACAGAGGACATCAGTGTCATCTCTCCCTGGGCAGGCATACAGACCGAGCAGCAGCAGGGAATCTCTTTCTCCCTCTTCACCCTAAGAACCGTCTCTCTGGTCCCTCTCCTCAGCAGATATGGAATCCTCCCGGGCATGACTGACAACATCCACAGCCTGGTACAAGGGGCATGACTGACAACCTCCACGGCCTGGTACAAGAAGCATGACTGACAACATCCACAGCCTGGTACAAGGAGCATGACTGACAACCTCCACCCCCCGGCTTACAGATGCAGTACAGATGGGACCCCTGTACCTGCCTGCATAAGCTATGAATCCGGATGGCATTACCCTTATAAACCATAAATATGTAATTTTGTTCAGCTGTCGCCATTAATATGGATGTGAGAAACAGAATTGTTTTGGGTATTATTGTGCCACTGCACATTAGGAGCAGAGGATAATAATATTAATTTGAGAAATGGAATAGATGAAGTCGGGGCTCCTTGTACCAGGCTGTGGATGTTGTCAGTCACGCTCCTTGTACCAGGCTGTGGGGTTGTCAGTCACACTCCTTGTACAAGGCTGTGGAGGTTGTCAGTCATGCTCCTTGTACCAGCTGTGGAGGTTGTCAGTCATGCTCTTGTACCAGGCTGTTGGAGGTTGTCAGTCATGCTCCTTGTACCAGGCTGTGGATGTTGTCAGTCATGCTTGTAACGGCTGTGGAGTTGTCAGTCATGCCCCTTGTACCAGGCTGTGGATGTTGTCAGTCATGCTCCTTGTACCAGGCTGTGGAGGTTGTCAGTCAGCTCCTTGTACCAGGCGTGGGAGGTTGTGTCATGCCCTTGTACCAGGCTGTGGAGGTTGTCAGTCATGCTCCTTGTACCAGGCTGTGGAGGTTGTCAGTCATGCTCCTTGTACAGGCTGTGGAGTTGTCAGTCATGCTCTTGTACAGGTTGTGGAGGTTGTCAGTCATGCTCCTTGTACCAGGCTGTGAGGTTGTCAGTCATGCCCTTGTACAGGCTGTGGAGGTTGTCAGTCATGCTCCTTGTACCAGGCTGTGGATGTTGTCAGTCATGCCCTTGTACCAGGCTGTGGAGGTTGTCAGTCATGCTCCTTGTACCAGGCTGTGGATGTTGTCAGTCATGCTCCTTGTACAGGCTGTGGAGGTTGTCAGTCTGCTCTTGTACCAGGCTGTGGAGGTGGTCAGTCATGCTCCTTGTACCAGGCTGTGGAGGTTGTCAGTCATGCCCCTTGTACAGGCTGTGAGGTTGTCAGTCATTCCTTGTACCAGGCTGTGGATGTTGTCAGTCATGCCCTTGTACCAGGCTGTGGAGGTTGTCAGTCATGCTCCTTGTACCAGGCTGTGGATGTTGTCAGTCATGCTCCTTGTACCAGGCTGTGGAGGTTGTCAGTCATGCTCCTTGTACCAGGCTGTGGATGTTGTCAGTCATGCCCTCCTTGTACCAGGCTGTGGAGGTTGTCAGTCATGCTCCTTGTACCAGGCTGTGGATGTTGTCAGTCATGCCCTTGTACCAGCGCTGTGGATGTTGTCAGTCATGCCCTTGTACCAGGCTGTGGATGTTGTCAGTTGTGCCCTTGATCCAGGCTTGGGATGTTGTCATGCTCCTTGTACCAGGCTGTGGATGTTGTCAGTCATGCTCCTTGTACCAGGTGTGGGATGTTGTCAGTCATGCCCTTGTACCAGGCTGTGGAGGTTGTCAGTCATGCTCCTTGTACCAGGCTGTGGAGGTTGTCAGTCATGCTCCTTGTACCAGGCTGTGGAGGTTTAGTCATGCCTTTGTA
>NC_036866.1:7217221-7229318 GCF_002910315.2 Salvelinus sp. IW2-2015
TATTGTGTTAGAACATTAGAACACAAATGGTAAGAACTAATTTGCTTTATTTATTAGAACACATAGGTGTATATGTAAGAAACTAATAGAACCACTATATGATTGTTGTTGTTAGTAGATACTATTTTTAGAAACAGACAATAATGTGTCTTACATCAATATTTGTGCCCTTGTACAGCAGGCTGTGGATGTTGTCAGTCATGCTCCTTGTACCAGGTGTGAGGTGTTGTCAGTCATGCTCCTTGTACCAGGCTGTGGATAGTTGTCAGTCATGCTCCTTTACCAGGCTGTGGATGTTGTCAGTCATGCTCCCTTGGTACCAGCTCTTGTGGATGTTTGTTGTCAGTCATGCTCCTTGTACCAGGCTGTGGAGGTGTCAGTCATGCTCCTTGTACCAGGCTGTGGATGTTGTCAGTCACTCCTTGTACAGCGGCTGTGGATGTTGTCAGTCATGCTCCTTGTACCAGGCTGTGGATGTTGTCAGTATGCTCCTTGTACCAGGTCGTGGATTTTGTCAGTCATGCTCCTTGTACCAGGCTGTGGATTGTCAGTCATGCCCCTTGTACCAGGCGTTGGATGTTGTCAGTCATGCTCCTTGTACCAGGCGTGTGGAGGTTGTCAGTCATGCTCCTTGTACCAGGCTGTGGATGTTTGTCAGTCATGCTCCTTGTACCAGGCTGTGGATGTTGTCAGTCATGCCTCGACTTGTGATCTCAGGCCTTTTGGTGGAGGTTGTCAGTCATGCTCCTTGTACCAGGCTGTGGAGGTTGTCAGTCAGCTCCTTGTACCAGGCTGTGGATGTGTCAGTCATGCTCCTTGTACCAGGCCGTGGAGTTGTCAGTCAGCTCCTCGTTGTACAGGCTGTGGATGTGTCAGTCATGCCCTTGTACCAGGCTGTGGATGTTGTCAGTCATGCCCCTTGTACCAGGCTGTGGATGTTGTCAGTCATGCCCCTTGTACCAGGCTGTGGATGGGGGGGGTCTGGCGCAGGCGGGCCAGGGTTGTACCCGCGCTCCGGAGACCCCCTCCTCTATGTGCTTGTCCATCACTTACATACACGCGCAAGACACGAGTCACACAACGTGGACATGCAGCTCTGTGTGACATCACTGTAATGACATGCAAACAGGCTTGCTGTAGACAAGCTCAAGTCCCTGTTGAGAGGCTAGAAGGTGACACCCTAGTTAGACCAACTCAGACATAAGGTTCACTCTCTGTTTGGTGCTTGCACAAATGATCTTAGAGTGTCAGCTTAGTGATACAAAGACAGTGTACTTAACACCACCAGCTGAGGAGACTCCAGGTCCTGTACTCTGGATTAGAGAAGGCTACAGTAAGATACCAATCCTGTGGGGAACAGCCAGTACAGGGGTAATCAGGGTTAATTCTGCTAAACCTAACCTGTGGATGATGGGGGGTGTGGATGAGAGGGAGAAAGGGGGGGGGAGTGAGATCAGGGAGGTCTACTCAGTATTCAGAGTGGATTGGTAGCTCCCCCTGCCACCCATTTCATTAAACCACGTACTCTGGAGGTTTCCTCTAGTTTTCAACTTAATTAACATTTCAATTAAGGGAGAGCTGGCCTTAAGAACCACAGAATCAGACGTTGTAAATCATAAAGGAAAATATCCACCATAGGAACTAGAGGTCGACCGATTAATCAGAATGGTCGATTAATTAGGGCCGATTTCAAGTTTTCATAACAATCGGGTATTTTTGGACAATTTTTAAATTTATTTTTACACCTTTATTTAATCTTTATTTAACTAGGCAAGTCAGTTAAGAACACATTCTTATTTCCAATGACGGCCTAGGAACGGTGGGTTAACTGCCTATTTCAGGGGCAGAACGACAGGTTTTTACCTTGTCAGCTCGAGGGATTCAATCTTGCAAACTTACAGTTAACTAGTCCAACGCTCTAACCACCTGATTACATTGCACTCCACGAGGAGCCTGCCTGTTACGCGAATAAAGTAGAAGCCAAGGTAAGTTGCTAGCTAGCATTAAACSTATCTTATAAAAAACAATCAATCAATCAATCATAATCACTAGTTAACTACACATGGTTGATGATATTACTAGTTTATCTAGCGTGTCCTGCGTTGCATATAATCGATGCGGTGCGTATCGTTGCTCCAATGTGTACCTAACCATAAACATCAATGCCTTTCTTAAAATCAATACACAGAAGTATATATTTTTAAACCTGCATATTTAGCTAAAAGAAATCCAGGTTAGCAGGCAATATTAACCAGGTGAAACTGTGTCACTTCTATTGCGTTCATTGCACGCAGAGTCAGTGTATATGCAACAGTTTGGGCCGCCTAATTTGCCAGAATCTTACGTAATTATGACATAACATTGAAGGTTGTGCAATGTAACAGGAATATTTAGACTTAGGGATGCCACCCGTTAGATAAAATACGGAACGGTTCCGTATTTCACTGAAAGAATAAACGTCTTGTTTTCGTGATGATAGTTTCCGGATTCAACCATATTAATGACCTAAGGCTCGTATTTCCGTGTGTTATTATGTTATAACTAAGTCTATGATTTGATAGAGCAGTCTGACTGAGTGGTGGTAGGCAGCAGCAAGCTCGTAAGCATTCATTCAAACAGCACTTTCCTGCGTTTTGCCAGAAGCTCTTCGCTGTGTTTCAAGCCTCTAAACTCCCGAGATTAGACTGGTGTAACCGATGTGAAATGGCTAGCTAGTTAGCGGGGTGCGCGCTAATAGCGTTTCAAACGCCACTCGCTCTGAGACTTGGAGTAGTTATTCCCCTTGCTCTGCATGGGTAACGCTGCTTCGAGGGTGGCTGTTGTCGTTGTGTTCCTGGTTCGAGCCCAGGTAGGAGCGAGGAGAGGGATGGAAGCTATACTGTTACACTAGCAATACTAAAGTGCCCAAAAGAACATCCAATAGTCAAAGGTTAATGAAATACAAATGGTATAGAGAGAAATAGTCCTATAATTCCTATAATAACTACAACCTAAAACTTCTTACCTGGGAATATTGAAGACTCATGTTAAAAGGAACCACCAGCTTTCATATGTTCTCATGTTCTGAGCAAGGAACTTAAACGTTAGCTTTTTTACATGGCACATATTGCACTTTTACTTTCTTCTCCAACACTTTGTTTTTGCATTATTTAAACCAAATTGAACATGTTTCATTATTTATTTGAGGCTAAATTGATTTTATTGATGTATTAAATTAAGTTAAAATGAGTGTTCATTCAGTATTGTTGTAATTGACATTATTACAAATAAATAAATAAAAATTGGCAGATTAATCGGTATCGGCTTTTTTTGGTCCTCCAATAATCGGTATCGGCGTTGAAAAATCATAATCGGTCGACCTCTAATAGGAACGGGTCGATACAATTCTCTATCGTTTTGGGTCGTAGTTATCTCTGCATCATGATAAGTTTGGCCATATTTGCTTGACCATCATTTCTATGGACCAAACACTGCTGTCTTCAGTCTTAAGCCGATTCCCATGTTTCCCTTTAAGCTTAAGTATAATGGCAAGCTCTCTTAATCCCTCATTGCGATGTTGTGACGGCCTTGTACCATACTATTATCCTAAGCATACCCCATTTCGCTGCTCGGTCCACACAAGAACCCCAACCTATGTAGGCTGATAGTTGTGCTGAACAATATGCATTGACACTGAATACTGTACCCAGAGACAACTCAGCAAATCGTTCAAATGTTTATGTACAACTGACAAAGTCTATGACAGCTTATACAGTGTGAGTCAAGTTCAAAGCCTCCCCCAAGTCTGCCGCTCTTAGCCAGGTCTTTGCACAGTATTGATGAGGAATCTTGTCAGTACTGTACATGGTCTGACCGGCCAGAGTCTTTCGTCTCCTTAGCCATTGCGGATTTGAAGGCCTGGGACCGAAATACTTTGGAAGATTCGTGGGGTGGAAGGGAGGAACAGCTGCTCTCCCTTGTAAAGTACTTACAGCGCAAGGGGAACGACTTGTTCCGGCACGCTAACAACCTTAGCGAGGATAAGGCTGCTGATCCGCCAACGTTAGGCCCATTATTGTAGGAGGGGATTTGGGGGCAGCTTTTCCTGTCTGGGGGCCCTGCAAACCAAACACAGCGGTTGGTCTCCTTTTTTTAGCTGCCATCAGGTGGAAAAGACGCCAAAAGAACACGCAAGGAGAGGAGTAAAGGAAAATGTTTGTTGTTTCCGACTAGTGGGGAGAGAGGGAGAGAGGCAGGAGGGCCAGTGAGTTTCCAGCAGGCAGGCTGGGTGGGTACGCAAGGGAGGTAGGAAAGGAGGAGGTTTGGCACTGCCATGGCTGTGGTGACAGGAGAGGAGGTGTGTGGTCAGAAGAGACTACATCCTCCAAACCAGCTGCACGAGGGGAAAACTGGGAGGAAAACCACAGCTTGTGTTCGATACATTGCTACCTCTCTCTCTCAAGAGCACACAATAGAACAGCCTAATTCAAACCATACAAGACTCTGCCACGTTTTCTCTGCTCCCCGTCCAATTTGAAGTGGAGCCATGTGAAATTACGCGATGGTCCAAACTATCTTATCATATCGGAATGCAAATCCATGTAACAGAAGCCATGTCTACTTTTTTGAAAATAAGAATATGTGCTAAACACAAATCAATACACAAGTGTTAAAAGAAGAAAACAAAACATTTATGAACAGTGCCAAAACTTGGCCATGTTAAAAAAAAAAAACATGCCATTTTCTATTAGGTCTAGAAAACCTAAATATCTATATATTACCGCATAACGTCAGGGCATTAGCCATTCACTAAATCAATGGGTTCATCTGGTGCATAATCTGTTGCATCATAAGACTACAGAGCAGAGGGAGGGAGGGATGGATGACAGAGAGAAAGAAAGAGAGGGACTGGGCCCTCTCTGGGCTCGGGGCCTGGATGCTGTCCTCATTAAGATTCCCGCGGTGCGGTGACTCAGCCCATTTTGGTAATGGATAGCCCCGGCCACCTAAAGATGGAAATTGCAATTTTTCAACTCCATCCCTCCTACGTTTTATATATATATATATATATTATCCTGAGCACTCACAAAAAAGGTGAACACTACAAGGTCATTCTCAAATTTTTGGGATGCCTTGGATTGGAAGAGGGGTTTTAATGGGAGTGCTGAGGACAGAGGGTGAGTTTCAGCATAAGAGACGGGACAGCTAGCGGTCCAGCCTGGCAGGCAGCACAAATCTATAGCTCATTTCTGATGGGGCTCCAGTCATTTTCACTCCCATCAACTTGATGGGTATTGACTTATTTTTGGGAGGAGAGGTGATAGGGGGTGGAGGTAATGCTTTCCTCAGAGAGGGAGACGTTGGCAAACCTGGAAGAGGTCTTCAGAGTCTGAACTCCTTTCTGATGTTATTTTACCTGACATGCTGTTAGACCAAATGAAAGATGGTTAATCTTGTCAAGAGACATTGACCGTTTAAAAACTGCATGTGCGTCTACCTTGCCAGTTTGTGCAGGTGGCACAGCAGGTTGGTGTAGGACACAGTGGGTGAAGTTGGGACACGGGGCACAATCCCAAGGCCAAGCTCAGTTTCCAGGTTTAACCCATCTGGGGCCTTTCCCCCACGGCCCTCCAGTTGGCCCTGTAAGCCTTGCTTCCCCAGCCACCACCCTGCAGCCCTGTCCTACTTCACTTCATGCTACGAACAAGTCACACAAACGCCTCTTCCCTCCCCACCCCTCCCAAATCCCCCCTCAACATTCCACAGGACCGATTGGCCGGCCCACACAGGGTCAGCTGACCCTCTATTAATCACATGACCGCCAGACCATATGATTGGAAGCTAATATGAGGGGGCCACGGCCAATCAGCAGCGAGGGGGAGGGTAGGAAAGAGGGAGGCTTTGTGTCGGTTTATCCAAGTGTGAGCGAGGTCACAGCGCCACACCACCAGCACAATCACTACACTTCTCTCTTTCTCTACCAGAGCCAGGTTTGGGTGACAGGAGGTTGGTAGGTGGTGACAATGATGTCACCCTAACAAGATGAGGAATCCCTTGTCCATCCTTTGGGTGAAGGGGAGCGTCCACCTCCATTCTGTCTTTCTTCCTCCTGTCATGTCCACAGATGTGAGTCAAAGGGGAGGGGGGCCAAGCACTGAGGCTAATAGTTTTAAATCAGACAGGATTGCTGGATTATGGCTGGATTTCCTTCTTAATCGCACTGGTGTGCTTTAAGACAAGAGGGGAAACGATAGTTAGGAGGGAATCTTCTCTGCCAACCTCCAGCTCTACCAAACAAAGAGAATGACATAAGGCTCCCTCTTGTTCTGTACCTTATCAAACAACAGTCATTTCACTCCATCACACTAGGTTACAGTCAAGTCAAAACCACCACTATGAAACATTAGGTTTCCCCGACAGCAACCACCAAGAGTTGTACCACAACCTCTAAAACCAAAAGAAAATAATAGCTTAACTAACTGCGAATCCTCCATTGTTTGATGTCACACTTTGTTGCCAAAGAATCTGCTGATGGCCGACAAATGTGTGTGTTGAGGTTAAGTACCGTAAGCAGTATCCCAACATCAAATCGATGGCCGGCAAAGACTTAGCTGCTATTTATTGCATCTGGACTCCAATAATCCATTCCATCTTTCCTGGGAGTGCCATGCAGCTGAAGGATTTCAGAAGGCCCTGAGGTAATGGTGAGCTTCACTTCCACCTCTCTGTTTAGACACACTATCCTGACCTGACCAAAGCATTTTTCCAAGAACACCTTTTCCTGGTTCCTGCTGGGCCCTCTTGTGCAGAGAGGTCAGACGGTTTGCCAAGTGATGACATCGGGTGAAAGCATTAACGCTGCTGGAAAGTCCTAAGCCAAGGTTAATGTGTAGACAGTCTGTGATGGAATTCATTACAAGATCATGAACTTATCAATAGTTTACACGGGTAGGGACAAGGACAATCTCACACAGTACTCAAACTGACAATGTTATTAGGATAGCTGAGCCTGATACTGATGAGTGAGGAAGTGAGGGAGTAGTCAGGTTATGTGACCAGGGCCAGGCTGATTTGATGGTGTAGAGCAGGGGTTCCTAAACTGTTTCACTCTGGGTCCCCTTCCAGCATTGGGGAACATCCTGTGCACACACGTCTATTTCTATAGGCACAAGCACTGTTCATGACACAAACTGTTTGCAGGTTTAAAGCTTATTTCCTGCAATTCTATACTATTTTGTATTATATTCTATTCTATTTTGTCATGTCTAATGTGTATTCATGTGATATTTGAGTGACAAAAAAATTCAAACAAAATCTAGAGGCAAAAAAAAAAGATCTAAAAAACATTAGCTGACATGGGCTAGTTGATCTGGACATTTCTGACAAGTTATAAATATCTCTCTACGGTCTGCAATGATGGACATGACAAGAGAAAATGATGATGCAATGCCCAATTTAGAAACTGCAAATTGTGCATTCTACTATTACAACGTTCAAGAGTATGTTAAAAGCCGGAATGAGTTCCTTAAAAAAATGAACTTTTTGTTTGTTTGGGGGGGGAAGGGGACCACCGTGCCCCCCCCCCCCCCACCCGCCTCCCCAGGGGTGCGCCCCACAATTTTGGAACCACTGATGTACAGTACAGTACATATGTGGCTGGTCAGAGCCATGTCTGGGCCCATGGTGTGGGCTATAGGCTGGGTGCACGACACCTCAGATGATCCCCTTCATCTGGGGGAATCCGATCCCACAGATCACAATCAAGAGAGCACAAACAGTCTGTCAAAGAGCAGCTAGCAGCCCCAGCAGATCTCCTCTCCCCTCTCCCCTTTCCTGCTCTCTCACGTCCATCTGGCTCCAAGCAGCAAAAGCCACCAGTTGGATTACATCATGTGTGATCCCTACAGTCTCCCTGTAGTATGTGTGTGTTTGTGTTGACCCCGTCACCTCGACTCAAGATGGGGACGTTAGTTTTACTTTGTAGGTAAGCCCTCTGTGCCTTACTGACGGTTGGGACTCCTCTGTGACACTAATGGCATCCATCTCTCTCTTTTCATGGTATCTCTCCCTCACGCTCTTTTCCCATACATATTGATTGATCTCTCCCCTTTATTCCATGTTGCATTTGTGAGTGGGAGTGAATGCCTGGTATGTTCACAAGATGTTATTGATTCCTCATTCAGGGCTACATGGTGGCCAGGGAGATTTCTCAGTCCTTCTCCTGCTTTGGGCCCACCCCCTCCCCTCCTCCTCATCCATCCTTCCCTCCCTATTGCCATGCATCCTGGTAGCCTCCTCCTTTAATATCTATCTTAAGAGTKGACAATGTTTGGGGCAATTAAAGAAATCGATACAGGCCTGAGAGGAGCCTCTTAACCACAGTAATAGCTCTCACTGAATAATAAATAACGCGCTGGCCCAAACCACCGCGGAAACAGACTCACAGCTGCAGTACACAGAGCTATGCGCTTAGAGCCAAGTGCCTGGAGATTCCAGCTCTTAGGAATCATAGGGAGGGAGGATAAAGAGGAGAGGAGGATAAGGAGGAGAGGAGGGCAGAGAAGGCCAGAGAAACCTCTCTGGCCACCATGACTTCGTGCTGCATGAAGGAGGCATTGTCTGTTCTCCCCTATTAAAATGTAGAGGGACCAGGATAAACCCCAGTCTGTGTTAATGGGGAGGAATAGGCGGAGGGGCGAGGCAAGGGGAGGGGAGCGAGGGGGACTCTGATTTCAGACTGCACAACCACCGTCTAACTATCCAGCCAGAGTGCATGTGAGGTTAATGAGAGTCTATTGACTGATCGTTCTGAGTGAGCACCTCGACACACACACACACACACACACACACACACACACACACACACACACACACACACACACACACACACACACACACACACACACACACACACACACACACACACACACACACACACACACACACACACACACACACACACACACACACCTCGGTCTGGACCATCTCCACACAAGGTTAAGCAACATAGGAATACACTGTACTTATTGACTATGGTCAGCATTCAAACATTGGGGCAAACGTGTCAACAGCTGGCAGGAGACTGAAGGAAGTCGATCACAATGCTTTTCCTACTGTACAGTATGTGTGTGACACACTGACCGTGAAGCAGTGCATGCAGAGGGAGAAGAACACATTTACTGGCGAGTGTGGCGCTCCAAGGCTGATCCTGGATCTGCCACTGTCATGGGGGACTGAGGTACCCCCTGCCCCCCTCTTGCTGCTGCCAAGGGAAATGACCCAACTCCCTCTCTCTCCTCTCAGCTGTTTCCCTCTCACACAACACAAGCCCCTGCTCTGCTCAAGCCCGGTCAGTATGGCTGCCGGCCCAGGGCTTACTATCAAATCTACTACCAGTGCAGCTCTACTAGGAGCCAATTAGAACTCAATTTGAATACCTTTCCAAGACTTGGGTTCATTGCTGTTCTCCAAGCCAAGCCTGACTCGTGAACAACGTTCGCGACAACCCCCCTCCCCCTACTTCCACCCATGTTTTTGGCTCTCTGAACCAGCGTGAACAGCTCGAATAACAATGAAAACAAATCAGTCTGGAGAAAGACGTGGTGGCAATGTGTAGTCTCCACATAGGAAATATTCTCTGGTTGGCAGCGATGGCATCAACCTGACAAATCCTGGTTGGCCAGTTTAGTTTAAACCCCCCCGGCTCAGGGTCAGAGGGAGCCACCTGTTACCATGGGACACACACACAGCTGCCACACCTCATTCCCTCAGACGCATATTGAACCGGATTGACCCCACAGCAGACTACCCTGACCCCTGGGCTGACTCCGCCGACCCCCTGGTGACCTTTGCCTTTTAAGCGTGACTGGAGCCGTAAAACAGGAAAACACATTTCCTTTGAGGCCCCCTAACTATTAGTAGCCTCACACACATGCGGCGGGCCGATACACTAACCTCTGGTTCTAGTTAAACCCCCTCTGGAGAATATTTACACTACCCTCTGGTTCTGGTTCAACCCCCTCAGGAGATTATTTACACTACCCTCTGGTTCTAGTTCAACCCCCTCAGGAAGAAATTATTACACTACCCTCTGGTAATCCTAGTTCAAGCCCCTCGGGCGATTATTTACATACCCTCTGGTTTCTTAAGTTAACCCCCTCAGGAGATTATTTACACTACTCTCTTGGTTCTTAGTTGCAAACCCCTCAGGAGATTAATTGGTCACTAACCCTCTGGTATCTAGTTCAACGCCCGTCGGGAGATTATTACACTACCACTCTGGTTCTAGTTCAAACCCCCTCAGGAGATTATTTACTATGGCCTACTTCCTTCATGCAACCATTTCCAACTGGAGCCAGGTAAGCCAAACAACAAGCTGACATTCCCAGCATATTTCAGCCTAATTACTCTGACAGGGGCCAGATTCAGTTATGGAGCTCCTCCACCGACGATAGGAGTAAGGGTGCGCACACTGGCCGCCCAGAGGGATAAGCGTCAGGGAGGGGCGGGTTAGAGGTAGAGCGAAGGAGATATAGGTGTGGATAGAGCCTATTTGACTGACAGCAGGGCCCTATAAACAGCCCACAGGCTATTTTTACCCTCTCGCATCCTGTCAGGCTAAAATATACCCTGGTGTCAGCGAACAGAAGGACTTACCTTCCACGGTGGCAGCAGAACCCCTGGCTCTCTTTCGACTGAGGCCAACCCAGAGGAAAAGCAGAAGGGAGAAAAAAAGCACTCAATTTTATTACAAATAACAAACTGAGTGGTTTCCAACGACTCAAACACAATCTTTCTGAACCTTTAAATTTAGCTAGGCAAGTCAGAGCTAGAGGAGTCAGTGCACGGTGAGAACAGGCTGATCTATATTTAACTAGGCAAGTCAGAGCTAGAGGAGTCAGTGCACGGTGAGAACAGGCTGATCTATATTTGACCTCGAAATAAGCCCTGTAAGAGCTTTTGCACAACAAAACATGTATTTATTTCAAACTTGCCTGGAACAGTGAACTGGCACTAAAGTAACCCCTATTTGTATGTCCCCCTGACTTGTGTTATGAGTTGATGTACTGTACACTAGAAGTTCCTGGAATACAACATACCACCGTGGGTTATTTCTTCTGCCTGGACAAACTACAACAACTCATCTGTACACGAGGAGAGCAAATGGTCAGAAAGGTTTGTTGGGTTCTCAACGGTAGAAAAATGGTCTGCTTCCAACTTTCAACTTTAAGTGTCACATGCACAAGTACAGTGAAATGCCTTTCTTGGCATTAATCTTTCATTACTAAACAATGTTTGATATTCTACTGTAAATTAATTTGTTGCAGTGCTGTGATGCCAGGTTGGTTGTCCATGGCGTGGGTGAAGGGAGGCGGGACCAGCTTGCCTGACACGAGGGCCAGCTGAGTTATCTGGTCTGGAGACTAACCAGCCATGGGCTGTGGATGCCAGCAAATCTCCTGTTTACTTTTAAGCAACTTGCACATTATAGCTGAACAAAGTCTACGGGCCCAGACCCAGACACAAATCCAGACCGGACAGACGGAAAAGGGGTAGAGCGAGTGCCCTGGTCCAAGGATAACAGACCAATCAGGAGCTCTTTAGTATTCCCTCTCTCCCCCTCCATCCCTCTACTCCTATTTCTGGAGTATCCCGTTAACGAGGAACAAACCAATAACATAGTTAATAAAAAATAACCGTGGAATGTGGAAACTGGGAAAGGGGTTAGAGGTTACGTTTCAGAAGTCGACTTCAAGACGTTCCTGGTGTCTGAATAGGAGACAATGTGAGTTAAAATAAGGGTCAGCTTTTCTCCTCCATATATTTATTTTATACCTCCCATGCTTCAGAGGGGAGAGGCACAGTGCTAAGAACTCCCAGGAAGAAGGGTCCTGCAGGGGGTCGGGGGCTGTGGAGTCCTGGGCGGAGGTGGAGGGTGGATGTTTAACCGGGGCGTGTGGCTGCTCCTTCCTGTGTGGCTGTGCTGTCAGCCTGTTGCGGATCCTTACATCCTCCACCAGCTTTGCCCTCGTGCCCCTGACTCTCTGCCCTCGTGCCCCTGACTCTCTGCCCTCGTGCCCCTGACTCTCTGCCCTCGTGCCCCTGACTCTCTGCCCTC
>NC_036866.1:7229683-7231748 GCF_002910315.2 Salvelinus sp. IW2-2015
ACTCTCTGCCCTCGTGCCCCTGACTCTCTGCCCTCGTGCCCCTGACTCTCTGCCCTCGTGCCCCTGACTCTCTGCCCTCGTGCCCCTGACTCTCTCCCCTTCAAGCCTACCCTCATAAAAATGTCTCTCTCTCATGATATTAGCAAGAGATTAAAGCATAATTCTACAGATGTGGGAGCAGCACTGATATTAGCTCGACTACACAGTGCTAATCAGAGTTTGCTCCATTCAGAGTTCAAGTTCATTCAGGGGCAGATGGAAGGAAGGAGAGAGGCCATTGGGTGGAAAGAGAGGGTAAGGTCAGGTCAGCAATGTAACTGGGGCAGGAGGGAGTATTCAGGCCATGGAGGCTAGCTGGTACTAGGCTGGGCTGGCAGGCAGCAGGCCTGGTCTGCCACTTTATGTGCTGCTGGCTGCTCCCGTTAGATTACTGTTCCCCCGGGGGCACTCTCTCTCTCTCACATCAAACTGCACAACCCCCCCTTCCAAATCTAATCAAGAGGAGAAGTCAGGGCGTTACGGCAAAATCCACCTAAAGCAGAAGATAATAGAATCCCGCTATCTATGTCCATCCATCCATCCACCCCGGCCCCACTCTGAACTCTTTCATCATTCCAAGGATGAAGTTCACATGAGAGATGAACTTTTCCACGTGGGGTGAACTAAACAGTGGAAACAAACAGGGGAGGGAGATGAGCTTAAACTTAGTCAAGGGTCATTTATTTCTCCAGGATAAACTTTTAAGAGCAGTTTGTGGTCAGAAGTCAGAAGAACCTGAGAGTATGTTAGTCCTGATATATTTTGGGGAAAGGGAAGGGGGGTGAATATTTAGAGGGGGGTCTGTCTGAGAAAAGGTGTGCTGAATGAGCGCTCTGGTAATTGCAGGCCTAAGATGGGGGGCTTTGGAGTTGGAATGGGGGACAAGAGAGAGAGAGTGAAGGGGGGCTGCGCGCCACTTGTGTTGCTGACTCTGGGCCGATTGTGCTGCTGGGAAACGGGCACAAAGGAACAGGAGGAGTCCACTTAATCCTGGCGGGGGCCAGACACTTCGAACAGGAGCGCACCACCACTCTCATTGATCTATTTTACCATTTCATTAGGAACGCCACTCCTCGGCCACCACGCTTTGTCTTACTAATCCCCAGAATCAAACGTGCGTGCAGGCCAGGCCCGTCAGAAGGAAGGGGGCACTTTGGCTGGAAAATCTTTGGGCAAATAAAATACCTCCCTGCCGCCACCATCCCCGCCTCACCCCCCAACATAAAAGACAAATAGATTTTGAGGGGAGGGGGAGAAACACTTAAACGCCAGGATGGGCTTTACACATTTCTTCTTTTTTTTTATAAGTGAAAGAAAAAAAATCGAGGAGGAGGAGAGAAAAGCATTCTTTCTGTCTGAGGGAAAAAGCAGAGAGAAAAGGGCCCAGCAGGACTTATGACTGCTGGAAGCTTAAGAGTTGTTATCCTAGCAACTGGAGATAAAACCGTCTCCTGCTAGTCCATGGGAGACCAGGGGCTGTGCTGGGCTGCGATGTGCGAGAGAGCAGATCCCAAAAGCATTTCCTGGTGCAGAGGTTTCCCAGCTCCCTGCCGCTGTGGCTCGGGGCGCTGCTCAGATAAAGGCTCCTTATTGCATCAGTTGAGGGGGTGAAACCGACCGCGGCATTGCAAAGAGGTCGACGGGTGCACGCCGCCGAAGAGCCTGCGTTTCTTCCCCTTCGTAAACACTATTTATTTATTCTTCGTGTTTTTCTTCTTCTTTCTTTTGTTGCCCGATTCTTATTTCTACATTGATGTCTTTTTTCACTCAAATAGTATGTGGAAGAACCACTTGAAATTGAGGATTTGACACAAGTGCTAAATGCTCTTATTAAATACAGCTTTGGTGGTAATGTAAATACTCAGATACTGTATGCATAGAGAGTGATTCATTAGAAAGCGTATGTGCGCAGCTTGTGCTCGTTGTGCTCGCTGCACAGATAGTGAGTTCCGCTGAAAAATGTGCCCCGATCCTGCTCCTCTCCCTCCCACCTGACCCTCTCCCTCCCTCCCACCCTCTCCCTCCC